>NC_054475.1:45710088-46010088 GCF_017639515.1 Carcharodon carcharias | reverse complement strand
ACCCACCCACCCGCTTGCACACCCCTTCCCTTCCTTCTCCCCTTCCCCTTCTTCTCCGCTTCACCTCCCTTTCCACTTCCCCTCCCTCTCCACACCCTCCCTCTCCCCTTCCCCTTCCCCTCCCCTTCCCCTCCCTCTCCCCTTCCCCTTCCCCTCCCCTTCGCCTCCCTCTGCCCCTTCCCCTCCCTCTGCCCCTTCCCCTCCCTCTGCCCCTTCCCCTCCCTCTCCCCCTTCTCCTCCCCTTCCCCTCCCTCTCCCTGTCCCCTCCCTCTCCCCTTCCCCGTCCCCTCCCTCTCCCTTTCCCCGTCCCCTCCCTCTCCCCTTCCCCGTCCCCTCCCTCTCCCCTTCCCCTCCCTCTCCCCTTCCCCTCCCTCTCCCCTTCCCCTCCCTCTCCCCTTCCCCTCCCTCTCCCCTTCCCCTCCCTCTCCCCTTCCCCTTCCCCTCCCTCTCCCCTTCCCCTCCCTCTCCCCTTCCCCTTCCCCTTCCCCTCCCTCTCCCCTTCCCCTTCCCCTCCCTCTCCCCTTCCCCTTCCCCTCCCTCTCCCCTTCCCCTTCCCCTCCCTCTCCCCTTCCCCTTCCCCTCCCTCTCCCCTTCCCCTCCCTCTCCCCTTCCCCTCCCTCTCCCCTTCCCCTCCCTCTCCCCTTCCCCATATCCTCCCACTCCTTTCTCCTCCTTCTCCCCTTCCCCTTCCCCTCCCTCTCCCCCTTCCCCTTTCCCTCCCTCTCCCCTTCCCCTTCCCCTCCCTCTCCCCCTTCCCCTTTCCCTCCCTCTCCCCCTTCCCCTTCCCCTCCCTCTCCCCCTTCCCCTTTCCCTCCCTCTCCCCCTTCCCCTCCCCGTCCCCTTCCTCTCCCCTTCCCCTTCCCCTTCCCCTTCCCCTCCCTCTCCCCTTCCCCTTCCCCTCCCCCTCCCTCTCCCCTTCCCCACCCTCTCCCCTTCCCCTCCCTCTCCCTCTCCCCTTCCCCTTCCCCTCCCCTTCCCCTTCCCCTCCACTTCCCCTTCCCCTCCACTGCCTCTCCCCTTCCCCGTCCCCTCCCTCTCCCCCTTCCCCGTCCCCGTCCCCTCCCTCTCCCCTTCCCCGTCCCCTCCCTCTCCCCTTCCCCGTCCCCTCCCTCTCCCCTTCCCCGTCCCCTCCCTCTCCCCTTCCCCGTCCCCTCCCTCTCCCCTTCCCCGTCCCCTCCCTCTCCCCTTCCCCTTCCCCTCCCTCTCCCCTTCCCCTCCCGCTCCCCTTCCCCTCGCTCTCCCCTTTCTCTTCCCCTTATCCTCCCTCTCCCCTTATCCTCCCTCTCCCCTTATCCTTCCCCTCCCTCTCCCCTTTCCCTCCCTCTCCCCTTCCCCCCTTCCCCTTATCCTCCCTCTCCCCTTCCCCTTATCCTCCCTCTCCCCTTCCCCTTATCCTCCCTCTCCCCTTCCCCTTATCCTCCCTCTCCCCTTCCCCGACCCCTCACTCTCCCCGTCCCCGTCCCCTCACTCTCCCCGTCCCCTCACTCTCCCCGTCCCCTCTCTCCCCCCGTCCCCTCCCTCACCGCGTCCTCTCCCTCTCTCCTTCCCCTCCCTCTCCCCTTCCCCTTCCCCTCCCTCACCCCATTCACATTCCCATTCCCCTCCCTCTCCCCATTCCCCTCCCTCTCCCTATTCCCCTCCCTCTCCCCTTCCCCTCCCTCTCCCTCTTCCCCTCCCTCTCCCTCTTCCCCTCCTTCTCCCTCTTCCCCTCCTTCTCCCTCTTCCCCTCCCTCTCCCTCTTCCCCTCCCTCTCCCTCTTCCCCTCCCTCTCCACTCTCCACTTCCCCTCCCTCTCCCTATTCCCCTCCCTCTCCCCTCCCCCTCCCTCTCCCTCTTCCCCTCCCCCTCCCTCTCCACTCTCCCCTCCCCCTCCCTCTCCCTCGCCCTCTCCCCTTCTCCTCCCTCTTCCCTCCCTCTCCCCTACCCCTTCCCCTCCCTTGCTCCTTCCCCTTCCCCTCCCTCGCCCCTTCCCCTTCCTCGCCCCTCCCCTTCCCCTTCCTCGCCCCTCCCCTTCCCCTTTCTCGCCCCTTCCACTTCCCCACCCTCGCCCCTTCCACTTCCCCACCCTCGCCCCTTCCACTTCCCCACCCTCGCCCCTTCCACTTCCCCACCCTCGCCCCTTCCACTTCCCCACCCTCGCCCCTTCCACTTCCCCACCCTCGCCCCTTCCACTTCCCCTCCCTCGCCCCTTCCACTTCCCCTCCCTCACCCCTTCCACTTCCCCTCCCTCGCCCCTTCCACTTCCCCTCCCTTGCCCTTCCCCTTCCCCTTCCCCTCCCTCGCCCCTTCCCCTTCCCCTTCCCCACCCTAGCCCCTTCCACTTCCCCTCCCTCGCCCTTCCCCTTCCCCTTCCCCTCCCTCGCCCCTTCCCCTTCCCCACCCTCGCCCCTTCCACTTCCCCACCCTCGCCCCTTCCACTTCCCCACCCTCGCCCCTTCCACTTCCCCTCCCTCGCCCTTCCCCTTCCCCTTCCCCTCCCTCGCCCCTTCCCCTTCCCCTCCCTCGCCCCTTCCCCTTCCCCTCCCTCGCCCCTTCCCCTTCCCCTCCCTCGCCCCTTCCCCTTCCCCTCCCTCGCCCCTTCCCCTTCCCCTCCCTCGCCCCTTCCCCTTCCCCTCCCTCGCCCCTTCCCCTTCCCCTCCCTCGCCCCTTCCACTTCCCCACCCTCGCCCCTTCCACTTCCCCACCCTCACCCCTTCCACTTCCCCACCCTCGCCCCTTCCACTTCCCCTCCCTCGCCCCTTCCACTTCCCCTCCCTCCCCCCTTCCCCTTCCCCTCCCTCCCCCCTTCCCCTTCCCCTTCCCCTCCCTCCCCCCTTCCAATTCCCCTCCCTCCCCCCTTCCACTTCCCCTCCCTCCCCACTTCCACTTCCCCTTCCCCTCTCTCCTCCCCCCTCATCTCCCCTTCCCCCTCCCCCTTCTCCTTTCCCCCTCCCTCTTCCCCCTCCCCTTCCTCCTCCCCTCCCCTCCCCCTTCCCTCCCCCTTTCCCACCCCTCTCCCTTCCCCTCCCCTTCCCCTCCCCCTCCCCTTCTCCCTTACCCCTCCCCCACCCTTCCCCCACCCCCTCCCTTCCCTCCCCTCTCGCCCCTTCCTCCTCTCCCCCGTGTCCCTCCGCCCCTCCCTCCATGCCCTCCCCCTCGCCCCTCCCTCCCCCTCCCTTTCCTTCCCCCTCCCTTTCCTTCCCCCCCTCCCTTTCCTTCCCCCCCTCCCTTCCCCCACCCCCTCCCTTCCCTCCCCTCTCCCACCCGGACCTTACTCCTCCTCTCCCCCACGTCCCTCCGCCCTTCCCTCCCTGCCCCTCGCCCCTCCCTCCCCCTCCCTCACGCTCACCCTCGCCCCTCCCTCCCCCTCACCCTTGCCCCTCGCCCCCCCTCCCCATTGCCCCTCCCTCCCGCTCTCCCCCTCACCCCTCCCTCGCGCTCTCCCCCTCGCCCCTCCCTCGCGCTCTCCCCCTCGCCCCTCCCTCCCGCTCTCCCCCTCGCCCCTCCCTCCCACTCCCTCACGCTCACCCTCGCCCCTCCCTCCCCCTCACCCTTGCCCCTCGCCCCTCCCTCCCCCTCGCCCCCCTTCCCCCTTGCCCCTCCCTCCCCCCCTCCCCCTTGCCCCTCCCTCCCCTCACCCCTCCCCCCCGCCCCTCCCTAACTCTCTCCCTCTCCCACCCGCCCCTCCCTCCTCCTCCTCCCCCACGTCCCTCTGCCCATCCCTCCCTGCCCCTCCCCAAAACCCTCGCCCCTCCCTCCCCCTCACCCTTCCCTCACCCTTGCCCCTCCTTCCCCCTCTCCCCCCCGGCCCTCCCTCCCCCTCCCCTCCCTCCCCCCCTCCCCTCCCCCCCCACCCCCCCTCCCCTCCCCCTCCCCTCCCCTTCCCCTCCCCTCCCCTACCCCCTCCCCTTCCCTTCCCCTCCCCTACCCACTCCCGTCCCCTCCCCTACCCCCTCCCGTCCCCTCCCTTTCCCCCTCCCCTCCCCTTGCCCCTCCCCTCCCCTTTCCCCTCCCCTCCCCTTCCCTTACCCCACCCCACCCCCTCCCTTCCCTCCCCTCTCACCCCTTCCTCCTCCTCTCCCCCGCATCCCTCCGCCTCGCCCCTCCCTCCCCCTCCCTTTCCTTCCCCCTCCCCTCCCCTTCCCCCTCCCCTTCCCCCTCCCCCTCCCCTACCCCTCCCCTCCCCTTTCCCTTACCCCTACCCCTACCCCTACCCCCTCCCCACCCCTTCCCCGTCCCCCCTTCCTTTGCCCCTTCCCCACCCCCTTCCCCCCCTTCCCCTCCCCCTTTCCCTCCCCTACCCTTCCCTTCCCCTACCCTTCCCCTCCTCTTCCCCACCCCCTCCCCTTCCCCTCCCCCTCCCCTTCCCCTCCCCCTCCCCTTCCCCTCCCCCTCCCCTTCCCCTCCCCCTCCCCTTCCCCTCCCCCTCCCCTTCTCCCTTACCCCTCCCCCACCCTTCCCCCACCCCCTCCCTTCCCTCCCCTCTCGCCCCTTCCTCCTCTCCCCCGCGTCCCTCCGCCCCTCCCTCCATGCCCCCCTCCCTCCCCCTCGCCCCTCCCTCCCCCTCCCTTTCCTTCCCCCTCCTTTTCCTTCCCCCTCCCCCTCCCTTCCCCCACCCACTCCCTTCCCTCCCCTCTCACACCCGCCCCTTACTCCTCCTCTCCCCCACGTCCCTCCGCCCTTCCCTCCCTGCCCCTCCCCCAAAACCTCGCCCCTCCCTCCGCCCCTCCTTCCCCCTCGCCCCTCGCCCCCTCCCTCCCACTCTCCCCCTCGCCCCTCCCCCACCCCTCCCTACCTCTCTCCCTCTCCCACCCACCCCTCCCTCCTCCGCTCCCCCACGTACCTCTGCCCATCCCTCACTGCCCCTCCCCCAAACCCTCGCCCCTCCCTCCCCCTCACCCTCGCCCCTCCCTCCCCTTCACCCTTGCCCCTCCCTCCCCCTCTCCCCCCCGCCCCTCTCTCCCACTCTCCCCCCGCCCCTCCCTCCCACTCTCCCACCCGCACCTCCCCTCCCCTGACCCCCCTCCCCCGACCCACCCTCCCCCCTCCCCCGACCCTCCCTCCCCCTCCCCCAAACCCTTGCCCCTCCCTCCCCCTCGCCCCTCCCTCCCCCTCTCCCCCTGCCCCTCCCTCCCCCTCTCCCCCACCCCTCCCTCCCCCTCTCCCTCCCCCCTCCCCCGACCCTCCCTCCCCCGTCCCTCCGACCCCCCCCCGTCCCTCCCTCCCCCCCGACCCTCCCTCCCCCTTACCCGACCCTCCCTCCTCCCTCCCCCTCTCCCCTCCCCCTCTCCCTCCCCTCTCCCTCCCCTCTCCCTCCCCCTCTCCCTCCCCCTCTCCCCTCGCCCCTCCCTCCCCTCTCCCTCCCCCTCGCCCCTCCCTCCCCCTCTCCCCCTCACCCCTCCCTCCCCCTCTCCCCCTCACCCCTCCCTCCCCCCCACCCCTCCCTACCTTTCTCCCCCGCCCCTCCCTACCCCTCTCCCTAACCCTCCCCCCTCTCTCCATCCCCCTCTCTCCCTACCCCTCTCCCCCGCCCCTCCCAACCCTCCCTCCCTTCCCCTCCCTACCCCTCTCCACCCCGCCCCTCCCTCCCCCTCTCCCCCCTCTCCCCCATCTCCCCTCCACCCCTCCCTCCCACACTCCCACCCACCCCTCCCTCCCCACTGTCCCTTCCCCCCTCCCCGACTCTCCCTCCCCCTCCCCCCGACACCCTCCCCCTCTCCCCCCCCGCCCCGCCCTCCCACTCCCCCCGCCCCGGCCTCCCACTCTCCAACCCGCCCCTCCATCCCCACCCTCCCTCCCCCTCCCCCGACTCTCCCTCCTCCTCCCCCGACCCTCCCTCCCCCTCCCTCCCGCCCCTCCCTCCCCCTCTCCCCTGCCCCTCCCTCCCGCCCCTCCCTCCCCCTGCCAATGCCTCATTCCCGCCCTCCATCCCTTGCCCCCCATCCCCACCCCCCACACCCACTCCTCCATCCCCTCCCCTCCCCCCTCCCCCCCTCCCCCCCTCCCCCTCCCCCCCTCCCCCTCCTTCCCTTTCCCCCTCCCCCTCCCTCCCATTTCCCCCCTCACCCTCTCTACCCTTTCCCCCTCACCCTCCCTCCCCTTTCCCCCTCACCCTCCTCCCCTCTCCCTCTCCCCCTCCCCCTCCCCCTCCTCCCCTTTCCCCCTCCCCCTCCTCCCCTTTCCCCCTCCCCCTCCTCCCCTTTCCCCCTCCCCATCCCCTCTTTCCCCTCCTCCCCTTTCCCCCTCCCCCACGCCCTCCCCCCACCCCCTCTCCCCATCCTCCCCCTCCCCATCTCACCCTCCCCCTCACCTCCTCCCTCCCCCTCCCCCTCCCACACCCCCTCCCCTCCCACACCCCCTCCCCTCCCCTCACCCTCCCCCTCACCCTTCCCCTCCCCTCTCCTCCCCTCTCCTCCCCGCCCTCGCCCTCCCCTCGCCCTCACCCTCCCTTTCCCGTCACACTCCCGTCCCCCTCCCTCCCCCACCCCCTCCCCCCCTCCCCCCCCCTCCACCCCTTCCCCCTTCCCCCTCTCCCCCTCCCCTCCCCCTCCTCCCTTCCTCCATATTATTTTCTTTATCTGTTTCCCCAAGTCCTGGCAATAATTTAACCAACTTTGTGAACTGTTTAGCTCATTACGCAAATATGTCATCCTTTGTCTTCTAGTTTAGCAAAGATAAGCAAATTCATCACATTTATGAGTTCACTTGCTTTAATTTGTATTCCTGAATTGTTGTGTTTCCCTGATGGAATGCAATCAGAGACAAACAAATCAATCAGGTAGGGACAACATCCAACTGACTGAAGCAGGCAAGGGGTTGGAAGCAACATGTTCAGAAAAAATAGGCAGATTTGGATTTTAAATTTCAATAGCAAAGCCATACTCTCAGCCTTTAAGACATATAATGCTTGCATATTGCTGCAGATTGCAGACTTTTCAGCTTTTTTTCTTTCCTCTTGAAGTTGCCTCAATTCTCCTGACACAGTCGTATGCCACTCAGGGTATTGAATGGCTGTTGGTGTATTCTAATCAGTCGTGTGCGCTAGGAGCTCAGAGGGGGAGGGGGAAGCATAGGGTGATAATACTGTGAAGGGACCAAGTGAGGAGCTCAGCTGGCAGACAGTGAACACTGCTGCAGCACCAAGAGCTGATAATTAAACTGAGTTCGAAGCTCTGTTCCCCGCTGTATTATTAACATTGGAATAGAGGCAGTGAGTGCAGCTGCTTTAGCTGGCTTGAGTGCAGAAGCAGCAGCCCTGAGATGCTGCATTCCACATACTTGATTCAAATACGTTAACTAATGGGGACACCAGAGAGTGTGGGATATTTGACAACCATTCTGCATGGCCATCACTGTGGATTACAAAAATCTATGCAAAGTCAGACAAACTGGTGTCCCTGAACTCTAATTAGGAATTCAGCAGGGTTTTAAAGCTTTCCCTGGATTTGGGACAGCGCTCTGAGGTGTTGCAGTTAAGGGCATTTTGCTTGGATTAGATGCCCCAGCACGTTGCAGGGGACCATGATGTGGCAGTGTCATATCTCCTCCTCGGAGTGCCGCTGTTACCGCCTCAATGGTTTTTCCTTGCTTAAGCGTTTTCCGATCAATCTATCAACAGGTTCACGGATATTGGAGCAGAGCGTCGGGCAATGGCTCGAGTCGATTGGGATGCAACAGTATGAAAGTAAGCTGGTGCTGAATGGGTTCGATGATGTGCGCTTCATGGTAAGTGCATCCATCTATGCATTCTTAGTTGATGTTTAACATTTTCAGTAATTTACTCAATTCATGTGATATGTATTCCTATCAAGTATTCAATTAATGATCAAAAGTGAAAGTTGCCAAGAAAGATTGAGTTTGATTCATCAGTTCAGAATCTTTTCCCTTGGGAGACTACAGAAGTATTTTTGTGCTGTGTTCAAAAGTAATTAAATTGGGATATTAAAAGCTCATGGTGGAGCAGTAAAGTAGTTCCTTGTTAACTCTTGCCAACATACCCAGGTATTATTGCTTTTTCTGATTATGCTGGATCATCTATTGATTCTACAGGAGAATTGGTTAAAAATGAGAAGTTAATGCTGACCATATTCATTACAAATGGATAGACTGTCCCCAATTTCTGAAAAGGTTAAACAAATATACAATTGTGTTCTATTTGTCTGTGCATCACTCTCACAACCCTGCTAGCTATGTGAGTTTCTTCCCCTCTTAAGAATATAGTAATTTGGAAAAAATGTAGTGAATTTTTTTCGCCATGCATTATATACGATATAATGCTCTACTTCATTTTAGACGGCTTTGAAACGTGTATGTTTCATGTTTTCCTTGTTTTCAAAAAAATGTTTAAACTGAACATAATTTTTTTTAAATTATGTATCTAACCTTTTCAAGATAAAACTGCAATCTTATTAACAGCTCTTCTGGAGGTATAGCTCTAAAATAGAGCAGAGCCTGAAAAAAGGGCAAGGTCTAGGGTTTTATTTGTAAGATAGCAGCCTGATTCTACCTTCAACATCAAATCATGTTAGATCAGTATTCAGAGCGCTAGTCCCACTTTTGATATCCTTTCTCTTAGTATTACTACTTAGTAATGGTTAATCTTTGAATTAGAATTTTTCCGTTGAATGTACAATAGTTGGGGAATTGATCTAACTTCAAACAATTGCAGCAATGCGAATCGGACTAAAGGTATTCTCTCAGGGTTTTGGCACTTTGGGAGATGTATGAATCTAGGTTGTTTTGTTACATCAGTTACTTAATGTGCTGCATAATTAAGAGTTTTGATTCCTAAAATAAGTTGATACCTAAATTAAAGATGTGCATTGCACCATTCACATACCCATTTTGTGAAAGGCACGATCAAGGAAGAGTTAATTTGGGGCACATTTATCAGAAGTGTACAGTGCTCTATAATCCTTTATTGTGTGGGCCTTTGTTGGAGTCACTGCTTTTCTGCGGGAAGTAATCGCTCAGTCCAACACAACTTGAGTTTTTGTGCAAGCTTCATATGGTAAAGTGAGCTCCAACTTTCACTCCGACACTGAAATCTGATTGGAAGAGTGTGTGCAAGAATTCTGACATTTGCTTCTATTGGAAATGAAATGGCAGAGAGCCCAGCACAGTGATAAGTTCAATTGCAATACAGTTTCTGTAGCCATTGAATCAGCATTTCTTTACTTGGAATATGGAAATATTGCATTCTCTAGGCTAGGCTGGTCCAACCTTTTCACGTGGTGGGGCCACATTTCAATTTTTTTCTTGCTCAAGGGCCGATGAACAAATTTTGGGAAGCTAAAGTTCAGCATGAGATTAAACATGAATTTCAAAAAGAGTTGAGGTGTGAAAAGAAACAGCTTGCTGAGCAAAAGAACAATGTCAAAGCAATAAATTGATACTTTCAAGAAATGTGTCATAAATAAAGATGTTAAAGATGTGATAGGGTGAGTGTGTATGTGTCCAGCTCACTCCCAGTCAAGGTGCTCACCCATTCACCCTCACCCACTGTGAGACTGGTGAGAGTGCATGTTGGTGGGCGAAGGTGAATGAGAACCCTGAGACTGGGAGTGAGCTGGATACTCTCCTCTCCCTCCCGCACTCTCACTCACACTGTCCACCTCACACACCCTCCCCCTCATATACACTCCCCCTCGCACACAGTCTACCCCCCCTTCACATGCTCCTCCCCCTCACATGCACCCTCTCCTTGCCCTCTGTGTGCCCCCTGCCCTCTGTGTGCCCCCTTGCCTGCTCTGTGCCCTCTCGCCCTCTCCCTTTCCCTTTCTCACAAAATCCACTCTGGTGGGCCCTGCTCCATCTTTGTCACGCTCCGTTTCGGCTCCTTCAAGCCCAGCTCCACCTTTCCACAGCTCTCCTGGCCCCGCGGTGCCTTTCCCGGGTCCCACTTTGGTTACCCCAGGCCCTGCTGCAAGTGCCCCAAGCCCTGCTCAGCATTTCCTGGGCCCTGCTCTGCCTATTCAAGCCTCACCCAGGCTATCCAGGGCTCCACTCCATTTTCCCCACCCCGCCTTCATTCTCCAAACCCTGAAAGTTATCTTGAGAACTTAACCTTCCCACTGCTTGCTGCTCATGCAATTACATGCTGGTTTCTCTCTTCATTTGCTGCTTCTAGGTTCACTGCTGAACCTATCAGCAGCAAATGCAAGAAGGAACCAGCCTGTAATTGGATGAAAAACTTTACAGGATTTTCCAAATATAAGTCAGTTGAATGCAGAGGCCTTGGGGGCCACAACCCAGCCTGCTGGCCGTGTATTGGATATGCCTGTGTTAGGATCATATCTCTTGAGATGGAAGGTTTCTTTTACGAAATGGAAGGATTTGGCATGATCTGGACATGTGGATGCTAACCTGGGATTTTTTTTAAAAGAAAGTCATAAATTCACCTTGGAACTGTAAACAAGCAGGCCTCTCCCAATCACCTCACCTATATGGTACTTGAGAAGGAGTTGTTTGTGTTGAACTGCAAAGCACTTTGTTTAATGAAATGCTGGGAGACAAAAAGACAATCACATGGGAGAGAGGGAAAAAACTTAAATTGTGAACCTGCTTGTTTGCAAGGCAGTTTTGTTGGCGAGGAAGCTGAGGAACGTAGGCTACCTTGACTGGCTCCCTCTCTCTACCTTGCCTAAAATTGTGTGTAACTATCAACCTGTAGCCACAGAAACCTCATCTGAATGTAACTAGCCTGCATTTGGACCTGCAAAGCTGAGAGTTGGTGAGAACTTCTAAGCATCCACCAGGACCAGTGGCCTGTTTACACATGAAAGAACTCAAGGTCTACATCGTCGGTACCCTGTGGGCTTTATCCTTTATTTTATAACACCCATCCTCCAAAACCTTTTTCTGCAGAGGTTCTCTATCTGTTTGTCCTTTGTTTGTCTGTGTGCGTGCTTGTGTGTACTGGGGATTTCTTTAGGAAGAGTTATACTTAGATAGTTATACTTCCCAATTACAACTGACTGCGAACCAGTACTTACAACTTGTTAAAAGAGGTTTTGTTTTAAAATAATTAATCATTGAGTTTTTGAAAGAAGCCTGGTCAGAGTCTCTTCTGGGTACTAGAGGTATAGGTACACAATTGGCCGTTTTGGTAAGAAAATTAAATGTAAAGTTATGGGACAGCCTGCAGAGTAGTGGAGTTTGATAACTCGCGCACTCCTCCCATCCTGGTCATAACACCTGCTCTAGGCAGTTTCATGGGTTGAGATTTGTGGGGTATTGTAATTGTATACTGTTAACCAATAAATTTCTTTATCTGACCTTTGCACTAGTGAAGCCAGATTAAGAGATTTTGATCAGGAAGTACAGCGGTTTGTTTATTCTAAGAAAAATAACTATTAAGCATCACCTGTAAACAGTTTTTGACTTCAAATTAATAGGTGCTGATAATTTTTTTTATATGATCAAGGTGATTAATGGAAGGAATATTCAGTTATTATCTTATGAAAATCTTTTCCAGAAATGTCCTCTGGCTGCAAGCTATAGTGAGCAATGAGCAGTAAATTATGTGCCACTTCAGTGGTCCTTCTGTCACATATTTAGTTACTATTTCTTTCATTCAAAAGATAGAAGTGATTTAAGAATTCACAAGTGTAGATATTTTTGTAAAAAATTCTTCATAGGTTATCAAATCTGATGTTTTCTTCAGTGTCATAGAATAAGAAGTTGAAAGTAATGAATGTTGTATGTTCGGCTGAGTGAATCTTGGATCTTGAAATCCAGTTACCAAATGGATATTGAAATTTAAGCCAATAAAACATACTACAATTATTCATTAAGAGGCTGCAGATTGAATTGAATTTTAATGTTTAAAACTTAGCCTTTTCTGAAGTGTCATTATTAATTGGGCCTCTAGAAACAAATTTACAAAATGTACAAACTGTGTTATATCTGAGCTATGTGCCTTTGTCTAGTGAGATTTAGCAAAAATCTAGTTATGCGTGTAGTATCAATGGTGTACAATATCCAACTCTTGAATTATTCAAGTTTCCACCAATTTGGTAGACCTATAGACCTGATTTTGCTCTCAAAGAATTAAGCTGCAAGAGTTATGGAAGTTGTGCTCAGGCATACACTGGAATTCCAGTGTATCCATGTCCATGTCCATACTATTTGATCATCCTGTTTCCAGCTATTTTGGAATAATCGGCAAACTTGGAGAGTTCTGTTTTTTCCCCTAGTCCAGGGGCAAATTCCAGTTTTTACCCATTAAGCATTTGATTCACACTACATTTCTTCCTCTCTGGAATCTACTAGCATATGAGGGGCATGTGGTTCCTCAAGCACTGGCAGTGTCTCCATAACATGCATGTGTTACCACATAGAAAATTGGCCCACAAGGGTAAAAATGCATGACTTCATGTGTTTCTGAAATTTGTTGAAAAGTGGTTGAAGCAGAGGAAACCAGTGGAGTGCATAAGGCACCACTGCTGGCACTGTTGCTGTTTACATCACTCATAAATGACCTGGACCAGGGGCAAAAACATAACTCTCCAAGTTTGCCGATTATTCCAAAATAGCTGGAAACAGGATGATCAAATAGTAAGGACATGGATAGATTGAGGAGCTGGGCTGATGAATTGCAAATGTAATTTAATGTGGGCAATGAAAATCTCAGAGATTGGGGAAGGGTAAGCAAGAATGGTGATATTAATTAAACCGTACCATTCTATAGAACATGAACAAGGGAGAAGGATGGTGTGGCCAACTGTATCAAAGGCTGTGGAGAAGTCAAAAGAATGAGAAGGGATAGTGCACCACAATCAGTTACAGAGGATACCATCAGTGAATTTGATTGTGGCTCTTTCAGTACTTTGGCAGGGTGGAAACCTGATTTGTGATATTTAAATGTAAGATTTGGGAAAGTTATAATTGTATTTGGAAAGCAATTAACATGTTCCAATGACTTGAGAAGAACAGAAGGTTGAAGGATGAAACAGTAGTTTGCAAGAACAGAGGGTTCAATGGTGTTTTTTTTTGAGTAGGGAGGTGATGATGGCATCAGTAAAAGGAAGGGAGACAGTACCTGAGGGAAGAGAAACATCCGTAAGCAAGCTAGCATGGAGGCTGGAAAGGATGGTTAAGTGGCAATACTGTTGAGAGCAGGAAAATGACAACACAAGTTCAGAGAAGCAATACGGAAGGTAGGCGAAAAAGATGCAGGTTCATTCTAGGGCAGGGTAAATCTTGGGGAATATGGTGTAACCGTGAATGTGATTTAGAGAGCTTATTTAGAGGGAACCATTAGGGGAGGATAAAAAGGCAATGAATTCAGGAGAGAAGCCAAGTTGAGATGGAGATTGAAATCCCTGAGGACGACCAGGCATTTGGTGCAGTGGCTGAGGGAGGAAAAAAATGAGGATGCCTTGATGAGAAACTCAGGTGAATGAGAGAGAGCAAAGATTTTTAAATGAGATGTGAGAGAGGTGGAAAATGACAAGTGTTCAAAAGAAGGGGCATATACCAGGAGGAAAGGAAGAGACTAATGTGATATTTAATGATACGGCTACATTGCCACAGCAGCAGTTTGGGTAGAGCAGGTAGTAGAAAATATAGTTGAGCAGGGAAACATCAGCCTGCGGAAAAGCCATGGCTGGAATTATCCAGCCCACACCCCCCCCCCCACCCCTCCACCCCCCAACCTTGCGGTTCCAACGTGTCATTGAAATCTCCATTCAGGTTGGCAGGACCGGAAGACCTCGCCAGCGTGAGGGGCTGGAAAATTCCAGCCCATGAGTCAAGTTTCTTAAAAATTCATTCATGGGATGTGGGTTTCGCTGGCTGGGCCAGCATTTATTGCCCTTGAGAAGATGATGGTGAACTGCCTTCTTGAATCGCTGCAGTCCATGTGGTGTAGGTACACCCACAGTGCTGTTAGGAAGGGAGTTCCAGGATTTTGACCCAGCGCCAGTGAAGGAACGGTGATATATTTCCAAGTCAGGATGGTGAGTGACTTGGAAGAGAACTTCCAATTGGTGGTATTCCCATTTGTCTGCTGCCCTTATCCTTCTAGATGGTAGTGATCGTGGGCTTGGAAGGTACTGTCGAAGGATCCTTGGTGAATTCCTGCAGTGCATCTTGTAAATGGTACACACTGCTGCTATTGTGTGTCAGTGGTGGAGGGAGTGAATGTTTGTGGATTGGGTGCCAATCAAGTGGGCTGCTTTGTCCTGGACAGTGCAAGCTTCTTGAGTGTTGTGGGAGCTGCACTCATACAGGCAAGTGGGAAGTATTCCATTACACTCCTGACTTGTGCCTTGTAGATGGTGGACAGGCTTTGGGGAGTCAGGAAGTGAGTTACTTGCCACAGAATTCCTAGCCTCTGACCTGCTCTTGTAGCCACAGTATTTACATTGCTAGGCACCTGTTCAGTTTCTGGTCAGTGGGAACCCCCAGGATGTTGATAGTGGGGAATTCAGTGATGGTAATGCCATTGAACATCAGGGGGCGATGGTTGGACTCCGTCTTGCTGGAGATGGTCATTGCCTGACACTTGTGTGGCACTAATGTTACTTGCCACTTGTCAGCCCAAGCTTGGATATTGTCCAGGTCTTGCTGCATTTGGACATGGACTGTTTGAGTACCTGAGGAGTCATGAATTGTGCTGAACATTGTGCAATCATCAGCAAACATCCCTGCTTCTGACCTTAGGATGGAAGGAAGGTCATTGATGAAACAGCTGAAGATGGTTGAGCCAAGGACACTACCCTGAGGAACTTCTGCAGTGATGCCCTGGAGCTGAGATGACTGATTTCCAGCAACCACAACCATCTTCCCTTGTGCTAAGTATGACTCCAACCAGTGGAGAGCTTTCCCCCTGATTCCCATTGACATCAGTATTGCTATGGCTCCTTGATGCCACACTCGGTCAAATGCAACCATAATGTCAAGGGCAGTCACTCTCAGCTCATCTTGGGAGTTCAGCTCTTTTGACAGTGTTTGAACCAAGGCTGTAATGAGGTCAGGAGCTGAGTGTCCTGGCGGAACTCAAACTGGGCATCAGTGAGCAGGTTACGAAGCAAGTGCTGCTTGATAGCACTATTGATGACCCCTTCCATTACTGATGATCGAGAGTAGACTGATGGCGCGGTAATTGGCTGGGTTGGATTTGTCCTGCTTTTTTTGTACCGGACATAACCTGGGCAATTTTCTACATTGATGGATATATGCCAGTGTTGTAGCCGTACTGGAACAGCTTGGCTAGGGGCGTGGCAAGTTCTGGAGCACAAGTATTCAGTACTATTGTTGGAATATTGTCAGGGCCCGTAGCCTTTTCAGTATCTAGTGCCTTCAGCCGTTTCTTGATATCACGTGGAGTGAATTGAATTGTGATGCTGGGGACCTCCAGAGGAGGCCAAGATGGATCATCCACTTGGCATTTCTGGCTGAAGATTGTAGCAAATGCTTCAGCCTTATCTTTTGCACTGATGTGCTGGCCTCCACCATCATTGAGGATGGGGATACTTGTGGAGCCTCCTCCTCCAGTGAGTTGTTTAATAGTCCACCATCATTCATGACTACAAGCTTAGATCTGATCCGTTAGTTGTGGGATCACTTAGCTCTGCCTATCACTTGCTGCTTATGCTGTTTGGCATGCTAGTAGTCCTGTGTTGTAGTTTCACCAGGTTGACACCTCATTTTTAGCTATGCCTGGTGCTGCTCCTGGCATGCCCTCCTCAAATTCCACCATCTGCATGGTGGGATTTGAACTCGGGTCCCCAGGGCATTACACTGGGGCCCCTGGATTTTCTTAATGACATGATTCCAGTACTATTATCCACAATGAGGCTGTGGACAATAAGGACATTGTGCAAAAAAACATTTTGAAGGAAGATACAGAGAGATGTTGTAATTTTTGATTTGCCGTAGTCTGCCTTATTCAATGGCTGGCTATTATAATTGATCTACTGCAGAGTGCCTCAGCTTTAGGAGATGAGGAGGAAAAAGTAAAAGAATAAACTAACTCAGGATGTGTAGTATGTTAGTAAACTACTTCACAGCCAAATGTCAAAGACTGGTTTCCTATTTCCTAATCATATCCTTTTTTTCAGTATATCTAGCTCTCTGAAGCTGATTCTGTATCTATTACAGCATGTAAATGCACATTACAATCAAAAGGCTGGCGAAGGAACTCAAACATGGGACAGATTCCCCTTGGAAGAACTACTGTATATCTGCTTATGTTGTAATTCATTTGTATAGTGGTTTGCACAATCAATGGGCAAGCTACTGTACAGTGAATTTATACTAGTTATGATGGCCTTCATTCATACCACCCACCTCTGCATATTATTTTCCTGATTGCATATTCCATTTCCCAAATTTCTGAAGCTTTCCATGGATGCTATTGCTTGGCTCAATCATTCATGAATGATATAAAGCTACATCAGCTGCACTAAGGTCAAAAAAACAAGAAATAGGAGGAGGAGCAGACCTTATGCCTCATTGAGCCTGTTTCACAATTCAGTACCTGAGAGACCAAAAATCTGCCTATCCCAGCTGTAAATGTATTCAATGATGGAGCATCCACAACCCTCTGGGGTAGAGAATTCCAAAGATTCATAACCATTTGAGTGAAGTAATTTCTCCACATCTCTGTCCTAAATGATTGGCCCCTTATCCTGAGACTGTGCCTCAGTGTTTTTGACTCCCTAACCAGTGTCTCAGCATCTACTCTATCAAACCCTTTCAGAATATTATTGGTTTCAATGAGATTGCCTTTCATTCTTATAAACTCCAGAGAATATAAATCCAATTTACCCAGCCTCTCATCATAGGACAACCCCTCATCCCAGGGACCAACTAAGTGAACCTTCACTCTTCTACCTCCAGTGCAATTATATTCTTTCTTAAATGTGGAGAGGAGACCAAAACTGCGCACAGTATTCCAGGTGTGATTTCACTAAAACCCTGTACAATTACAGCTTCACTTTATTCTGGTATTCCAATCCCTTTGCAATAAAGACGCACATGCCATTTGTCTTTCTAATTGCTGCTGCACCTACATGCTAACTTTGTGTTCCTTGTACAAGAACACCCAGTCTCTTTGAACATTAACACTTATAAGTTCCACCTTTTAAAAGATATTCTGCTTGTCTATTCTTATTACCAAATTTGATAACTTCACACTTCCCCACATTATACTCCCATCTGCCATCCTGTTGCCCACTCTCTCAACCTGTCAGTATCTCTCTACAGCCTCTCTGTATCCTCCACAACATCTTACCTCCCCACCTAGCTTGGTATTATCAGCAAACTTTGATACGTTACTCTGGCTCTTCGTCTAAGTCATTAATATAGATTGTAAACAGCTGAGACTTCAGCACTGATCCTTGCAGCACTCACTGCAAGCCAACTTGAAAAAGCCCCATTTATGCTTTCTATCCATTAACCAATCCTCTACCCATGCTAAAATATTATCTCCAACCCCATGAGCCCTTAACCTTGCCTATTAACCTTTCGTGTGCCACCTTATCAAATGCCTTTTGGAAATCCAGGTATTGTGGTTCCTCTTTATCTACCCTATCAGTTACATCCTCAAAAAACTCTTAATAAATTTGTCAAACAGAATTTTCCTTTAGTAAAACCATGTTGACTTGTTCTAATTATACTATGCTTTTCTAAGTGCCTTGTTAAGAACTTTAAACAGTCTCCAAAGATGTGGTGCGCAAGTTACTACACAAATTATTTTTTTTATTGAGCCCAAATATATTTTGGAATTACATCCGCTATGTTGCAAGAAAGCTCACAAGTTTTGGTTGTAACTAAATAAAAACATATTGCACCCAAAAATAACTTATATTCCAATTACCTTCAATAAAACAAATGTTGGCATTGGCATGTAATATGTTCGTATCCAAGTATGCCAATATTTTGAAATGATGGGAAATGGTTAGATGACATATCTGCCAAATACAGTTGGAGAATGCGCCTTGTGAAAACTGAGGGAATGCAGCTAAGTATTTTATGATGGGGGAAAGAAAGTTCTTGAGCATGCGATTAAGGTGCTCCAATTGACAACCTTCTGATGGGATGTTACAAATCAATATAATGACCAGGAAGTCAGTAATTTAGTCTCCTTGACGGAGAATGATAGCACAAAAGTGCTGAAGAAATGAGTTGGATATGTCTAACTTGAGCAGAAGCTTCCATGGAATGATACAGCTTCGAAGAAGGCCATTTTTCCCATTAAACCTAGCTCTTTGAAAGAGTCATCTAATTATGCCTATACCCATGCTCTTTCCCTGTAGCCCTGCAATTTTTCCTTTTTCAAATATTTGTCGAATATCCTTTATGAAAGCCATTGCTCTGCTTCCACTGCCCTTCCACGTCATAATTTGCGATATAATTTATTTACCTCATGCCATCTCTCATTGTTTTTCTAATTTCCTTAAATCTATGTCTTCTGGTGACTAACCCTTCTACCACTGAAAACAGTTTCTCCCAATTTATTCTACCAAAACCCCTCACGATTTAAAAAATCTCAATCAAATCTCCCCTTACTAACTCCTGCTCTAAGGAGAACAACCCCTGTTTCTCTTGTCTTTCCAGATAACCAAAGTCTCTAATCCCTGGTGCCCATTGTAATAAATCTGCTCTGTGCTCATTCTAAGTCCTTGACATCCTGCCTAAAGTGTGGCGTTCCTAATTGGTCACAATACTCCAGCTGGGACGGAACCAGTGTTTTATGAAGGTTTAACATAACTTGCTTGCTTTTGTACTCTATGCCTTAATTTATCTGCCTTTTTAACTGCCTCTTACTTATCCTGCAACCTTCAAAGATTATGTATGTACACAGCCAGGCCCCTCTATCTTGCACCCACCTTATAAATTATACCGTTTAGTTATATTACCTTTCCTGTTCCTACTAAAATTAATCAATTCACACTTTTCTGAATTAAATTTAATCTTCCATATGTTCACCCATTCCACCAGCCTGAAGTTTGTTCCTATTCCCCTTCACAGTTTACTACAGTTCCATGGCATCCGCAAACTTTGAACCCTTTTCCTGCACACCCATATTAAGGTCATTAATATATATCAAAAAGAATGGTGGTACCAGCATTGACTCTTGGGGGGCAATAATGCACACTCCCTTCCTGTCTGAAAACAATCTTTTACCATTAATCTTTGCTTTCTGTCCCTTAGCCAGTTTTCAGTGAAGACAGCCACTCCCCCTTTAACCAAATGAGCTTGAATTTTACTAACAGGTCTACTATGTGATATTTGATCAAATGTGTTTTGAAGGTCTCACAAACTTCATCAAAATAATTATTTCATCAGAGAACTCAATTAAGTTAATCAAACATGAAGTATAATCATCTTAAATGGTTTGTGAAAAATTGTTCCATTTAGTAATTTAGAACTCTATCATTCTAGAGGGAGTAGATCTCTTCATGAAGTAAACTGTATCATGTAAACAACTGCAGGCTTTTCTTTAAATAAACAGGAAATTATTGGTTATACTTGTTCAGCCCATACAGATAATTCCTACAACCAACATCAAGTCAAATTCTAAATAATTTGAATAAGCTATGCTTAATGGGATACTGTGTGAAGCTGTAATAGTGAATTTTGTACATCAGTACTCCTTTTGTGAGCCCTTGCTTGGAGTGATTGCACACTAATATATTTTGGAGCACTGTTAACTTTAAGTAATTTATAAAAGGTTTCAAACCTTAATTTATATTTTTCTTTCATTGGCTGGTTCTCATCTACTTTCCAAACTGTTCTCTGAGGCTCTCCCTTGCCTTAGCTCTAGCCCTAAACTTGAGATCATTCAAACCCTGTTGCGCATATCCTAACTGGCACCAAATGTTGTTCACTCATCACCCCTGTGCTCACTGGCCTACATTGGCACCTGGTTAAACAACATCTCAATTTTGAAATTCTCATCCTTGCTTTCAAATCCCTTCATGGTGTGGCCCCTCCCTATCCTTATAATCTCCTCTAGCAGTACTACCCTCCAAGACATTTGCACTCTTTAATTCCAGTCTTTGAATGTCCCTGATTTTAGTTGCTCCACCATTAGTGGCGGTGCCTTCAGCTGCCTTCAAGGCCCTGGAATTCCCTCCCTTAACCTCTTCACCTTTCTACTTCGCTTTCCTTCTTTACGAGACTCCTTAAAACCTATCTCTTTGTCCAAGCTTTTCATATTTTGTTTTATAAAGCCTTTGTGAAGTGTCCTGGGGCACTTTATTTTGTTAAAGACGCTATATAAATATATGTTATTATATTTTAAAGTTCATCGTCTTGGTAGGCAGAATATTTACCCAGATGCTTGTTTTACTTTGATGCTTTGAGGAGGCATGCAGACAAAGCTAAAAAGGAGTGCAGCTAAATAATAATTTCACTTTATAATTCCAAAATAAAGGATCTGTGCATTCTGAGTCTTACAGGTCCATAAATAGTTATTAAATGTTTCTATCCTCCCTTCAAAGGCTACGTGCCCACACATTTCTGGTCTAGCAGGATTGTGTTTTACAACATTATCAGGTAAACTTGTAACTGAATATGTTATACCATAAAAATTAAAAGTCATGTTATGGAGCACAATGATTAATGTTGCTCCCAATTCCTGCATCATTGATGTGTACAGAGAAGAATATAGAGTTTCCAATATTTTACAACTTTCTTGATTATGTTTCAATACATATAAAAGTTTGTTCAAATTTTGTTTGACATTTGCAATAGAAGGCAGATTAACACTAGTAACATTATGCAGGCTAACCCAGGAGCCATTGTAGCATGCAAAGGCATGACTCACCATGGCAGCCCCAGTGGCATCAAAATAAATACCCAATTACCTATGTGTTTAACAAAAATTAAATTTGTTCCAGCATATATAGTTCAAGCTGTTGCAAGTTAAGAGGTGAACTGCTGATAGGAACTGGCATTGTTGAAATCTTTTCAAGTTTAGGTTGTAAAGGATGATGTTTAAGCTTGCTAGCATTTCTCCAGTCCCTCATGTAAAAGAACAGCGTGTTTGAGCTTTCAATGAAGCAACTCAGGTGGTCATGGGATTTAAGAGGGAGCTTGCTGGGACCTAAGCCATATTTCCAAATATGTTGCCTATAGTAGGATATGAGAGGATTTGTACCAGTATTAAAACTTGAAAATGGGTAAAACATAGCCTGGTGTGGAGAAGTCTGTGGTTTAAACATCATCCTTTACAACCTAAACTTGAAAAGATTTCAACAATGCCAGCTTAAACTATATACACCGGAACAAATTTAATTTTTGTTAAACACATAGGTAATTGGGTATTTATTTTGATGCCACTGGAGTTGCCATGACGAGTCAAGCCTTTGCATGCTGCAGTGGCTCTTGGGTTAGCCTGCATAATGCTACTAGTGTTAATCTGCATTCTATTGCAAATGTCAAACAAAATTTGAACAAACTTTTATATGTATTGAAACATAATCAAGAAGGTTGTAAAATATTGGAAACTCTATATTCTTCTCTGTACATATCAATGATGGGCCCATGATACCACCATTTAAATAAAAACAAGGTGGTCTCAGTTTGCGTTTGATACGAGTAATATTGAAGCAAAACGTCTCATCCTGTATCTGTGTTTTGCAGGTAATAAATTATTTTGAGTTGCAATGACTCGTAACCAAATACAGTAACTATTTTGCACAGACAGCAACACTCCACAAACAACCATAAGCTGGTATACTTTTTAGATATATTTGTCAAATAGGCAGTGTCAGCCAGACTATTAGGAGAATGCATCAAGTGGAAACTGAGGGAATTTCTTTGAATAGTGGCAATATTCCAGTCAGAAGCTAGTTTAGATAAGGAGCTCAAACACTTGGTATGTAGCTCAGGCTCATAGCCTTCTAAGGCGGAACAAGACTGCAATGTTTCTGACCAATGATGACAGTCTTTGCTGCTTGGAAAATTGTAATTAATTAAAATAAATTACCTGCAGTGTAAACACAGCTTTCCATAAATGAAATAAAACTGTTTTCAACAATTCCTTCAATAATGTAGCCAATGTTATAAAACAGAATGAAGTATGTGGATCATATTCCTATGGGTCAAAGCAAGAAAATGTGTTGTCAACATTTGTTGAAGATTTCATATATACATTGAGAGGCCCAGTAAATTACTAGACAGATGGAAACAAATATATGTTACATAAATGATTCAGTCTGGAAAGCGACATGAAATCAGACAGATAGCTGTTAACCATGTAATGCTGAGTGCTGTTACCAGGGATGTCATTGGAAAAGAAAGCCATCAAATGTTCCGTGTACTATGTGTGATTGCTCTAGAGAGGGTGCAGAAGAGAGTTATGGGGATGTTGACAGGAATGGAGAATTTTAGCTATGTGAAAAGATTAGGTTGTTTTCTTTAGAACAGAGGAGATTTAATTGATGAATATAAAATTATTAGGGTCCTAAGTAGAGTGGACAGGAAGGACCTCTCCTATTAGAGGGTCAATTACCAGGAGGCAAAAAAAAACACTTGGATATCTCTTGATGTTCTATAACCTACATGGCTATGGGCCAAGAGCTTGACGGTGGGATTAGACTCTAACTCTTTCTCGGCTTACATGGCCATAATGGGCCAAATGGCCTCTTCTGTGCTGTAAAGCATCCTTTTTTTTGCACTAATCCTGATTTACAGAGCTTTGTTGGAAAATTGGCTGTATTGTGTAGGTATTAGATTTCACCTGATATTTTCATGTTCCATTTTTGGACTGCTCTATGGGATAAACTAAAGTGCATAAAATGCTCATTTGAAGAACTCTAAAGATAAAGATTTCTATCATGACTTTTCACATCAAAACACTAAAAGTAGTGTAAAAATAAATGGTTTCTTCAACTATGTTCCTCAGTCCAGCTTTCTTGCCATCATGATGCAATAATACATCTGTGAATAAGATGCAGACAGGGAACGTTTAGCAAGTTATTGTACTATTAATTTCATTCTTCTCCTCCTCTCAGCATTTATCCCAACCATGAGGAGTAGAAAAAATTGATAAATTATCTTTTACAAAGTGTATGTAGAGTATTTAATATTACAGGGAGTATGCTAACTTCACGATATAGAGATTGGATTTTTGAGGAATTGTGCAAAAAATTTAAAAATGGCAGTCGGAACCTAAATCCGGAAATCCTGCCCCCATTTCCGGCAGATCCAATTTTGCTGTTGGGGAAAGGAGATAGGGAGTGAAACGCACAGGCAAGAATAACGAATTTAAATGGTGAATTATGCCATTTAAACTCAGTGCACAGGACGATTTTCACTCCAGGAATGATCTCAATTCAGTGTGTGTTACATGACTTTATGTTAGACATGTAAATGCTTATGAATAAGGTATGTAGAACTGTCAAATTCTTAAGTTATTTAAACCCCTAAGCCCTTTTAATTTTGAAAATAAAACTACCTGCCTGTTCTATCGTTTCTGATGGGTTCTAGCAGATTCAGTAGCTGTTGACATGACCCGAAGTGCTATCATTATAGCATTATTACTGCTTAATGGCTTCCACAACCTACCATTATCACAGTGTGTGTGTGTGTGTGTGTTTGTGTGTGTTTGTGTGTGTGTGTGTATGTGTGTGGGGTGGTGGTGGTGGGGGGGCGGGGTGGGAGGTTGTAAATTCAGAGTTTGAATGATAGCTCCAAGAGGTTGTTAAAGAATTAGCTTGTCTAAGTAGCTTGTCTAATTTGTCAAATTAGAATGTCTAATATTTGAACCTGCAGTTGCATGTAAGAATTTCCTTACACACCTTAATGCACTCCATCCTATGCTCAAACCCACCTTTCAAATGGAGCAGTCTAATGGCTCCATTTCCTCGACATGTTGGTTGAGAAATCCGCTAATGGGCTCTTTACTACAATCCACCACACTCCTACCTTCACTGGTTAGTATATGCGTTGGGATTCCTACAGCACCATGAGCTACAAGATTGGCCTTAACAGTTTCATAAATAGAGCCCAAGCCATTTGCTCACTTGATGCCGAAACAGGGCTCATCAAAGCAATCCTACCGGACAATGGATACCCTGATCAGATCATTGCTCGCTACGTATGGCGCACACTCATGAGTGGGCTTTTGGACCTGAAAAGTGCCCTGCCTATCTCAAATTACCCTGGCAGAGTAAAGTATCGCAAAAATTTGAGTAACAGGTGAATCTAGTCGTTTCACAACACAAGTGGTATTTTCCACTAATGTGATGCTTCGGTCAAGCCAAAAAGACATTCTGCGTACCACACAAATGTGGTATATGAATTTCAATCCTGTTACACTGCCAGGTATATAGCTGTACAAGTCAACATCATGTCCCTTAGGTTGTTTGCAATAGGCAAGTACTGACTGTACTCATAATTGAGAAATTATCTTTTACAAAGTGTATGTAGAGTATATAATATTGCAGGGAGTATGATATAGAGATTGGATTTTTGCGGAATTGTGCAAAAAATTTTAAAATGGCAGATGGAACCCGGATTCGGAAGTCCTGCCCCCCTTTCCGGCAGATCCAATTTTGCTGTTGGGGAAAGAGGATAGGGAGTGAAATGCACAGGCACGAATTATGAATTTAAATGGCGAATTACGCCACTTAAACTCAGTGCACAGGACGATTTTCACTCCAGGAATGGCCTCAACTCAGTGTGTGTTACACGACTTTATGTTAGAGATGTAAATGCTCATGAATAAGGTACGTAAAACTGTCAAGTTCTCAATAAACTCAGTACTCAGTGAAACCCATACTTGCAAAACTCATGACATAATGTGGAATGTTGCATGTTACGATTGGGCAACATTTGCTAAACAATCACAAGTGTGCTAAGAATCTCAGTAATAACCAATTTAAGATTATCAGACCATTGTAGCTCACTTATGCTTGCTTGGAACTACATATGTTCATACGCAGGGACCTGGTCTTCTGCAGGCAAAAGGAATATGTCCAGACATTGCAGGTTTTTGGATAAACAAAAGCATGGAGGGGGCAATAGCTCCCTGGTACCTTCACCATGGCAATGTCTCGACCAATCAGCTGATTTGGCAACCAGTGAGCCAATGAGCACCCCTTTTCTTGGGCAGTATAAATAATTTCCCCTTTTGAAATATGTCATACTTGCATCTGTCCTGAAGAGTGCAAGACAAAAAGCATGTACTTTTTCTTTTCAGCAATACTCAAGTTCTGTGCTACTGAGAATTAGTTGGCTTTGATGTGGAGTTGTGAACATACGAATTAGAAGCAATAGTAGGTCGTTCGGCCCCTCAAATCTGCTGATCATAACCTCAACCGCACATTCCCCACCACCACATACTAGCCTTTTGTGATTTATGCACTCGAATCCCTCTGAATCTCAGAGCTCTACAATCTCTCACAATTTCTTCTTTTTTATTCTTCCTGCCAAAATGGGCCATTTCACATTTGCCCACATTATACTCCATTTGCCAGATGTTTGTCCACTCAATTAACCTACCTATGTCCCTTTGTAGCCGCATCATTCACAACTTACTTTCCCACCTATCTTTGTATCAGCAGATTGGGAAACCTTACCTTCGATAAGTCATTTATATAAATTGTAAAAAGTTGAGGCCTCAGCACTGATCTCTGTGGCACACCACTCATTACACCCTGCCGACCAGGAAATGACCCATTTAAGTCTACTCTCTCTTTTTTGTTAGCAAGCCAACTTTCTATCTATGCCAATATGTTATCCCCTACACCATGAGCTTTTATTTTCTGCAATAACCTTTAATGTGGCACCTTATCAAATGCCTTCTTGAAATCCAAGTACAGTACATCCACTGGTTCTCCTTTATACACAGCACATGTGATTCCTTCAAAGAACTCCATTAACTTGGTTAAACATGATTTCCCTTTCACAAAAACCATGTTGACTCTGTCTGATAAAAACAAAAAAACTGCGGATGCTGGAAATCCAAAACAAAAACAAAAACAGAATTACCTGGAAAAACTCAGCAGGTCTGGCAGCATTGGCGGAGAAGAAAAGAGTTGACGTTTCGAGTCCTCATGACCCTTCGACAGAACTTGAGTTCGAGTCCAAGAAAGAGTTGAAACTCTTTCTTGGACTCGAACTCAAGTTCTGTCGAAGGGTCATGAGGACTCGAAACGTCAACTCTTTTCTTCTCTGCCGATGCTGCCAGACCTGCTGAGTTTTTCCAGGTAATTCTGTTTTTGTTTTTGACTCTGTCTGATTTGTCTTGAATTTTTCTAAATGCCCTGCCATAACATCTCCAATAATAGCTTCTAACATTTTCCCTATGACAGATGTTAAGCCACCTGGCCCTTAGCTTCCTGCTTTCTGTCTCCCTCTCTTTTTGAATAAAGGAGTTACATTTGCTATTTTCCAGTCATATGGAACCTTCTCCGAATCTAGGGAATATTGGAAAATTAAAATCAACTATTTCACTAGCCACTTCCTTTAAGACCCAAGGATGAAGTCCATCAGGACCCGGGGATTTGTCAGCCCACAGCTCCAACAATTTGCTCAATACCACTTCTCAAATGATTGTAATTTTCCTGAGTTCCTCCCTCCTTTCCATTTCCGCATTTGCATCTTTTTGCGGGACGTTACTTGTATCATCTATAGTGAAGACTGATGCAAAATACCTGTTCAATTCATCTGCCATTTCCTTATTTTCCATTACTAATTCCCCAGACTCTCTCTCTCTAGGACCAATGCTCTGTTAACTCTTTTCTTATTTAAATATCTGTAGAAACTCTTACTATCGATCATTATATTTCTAGTTAGCTTTCATTCACTACAATTTTTCCCTCTTTATTGATCTTTTTGTCATTCTTTGCTGTTCTTTATATTCTGTCCAATCTTCTGACCCGCCACCCATCTTTGCACAATTATATGCTTTTTCTTTAAGTTTGATACTGTCTTTAACTTTTTTTTAATTAAACACAGATGGTGGGTCCTCCCTTGGGTTTTTCTCTCTCATTTGAATGTATCTATTCTCTGTGTTCTGAAATATATCCTTTTAAATGTTTGCCACTGCATCTCTATTGATCTGAACCTTAACCTCATTTGCCAGTTTGCTTTAGCTAAGTCTACTTTCATGCCCTCAATAATTGGAAAACTAAGTACAGTACATCCAGTGGTTCCCCTTTATCCACATCATATGTGACTCCTTCAAAAAGCTCCAATAAATTGGTGAAACGTGATCTCCCTTTCACAAAACCTCGAAACTCGGCAGCCCCTGATCTGCATCTGGGGATGGTGGGCGCAACTCTATCGTGCACCCACTTTCCCAGAATGAAAAGTTTGGGGCACTTTTTCCTGAGGAGGGTGCGGTGAGCTGGAAAATTTCCTGACTCAAATTACCTGGCCCTGTGTGTTGAATTCCTGGACTGGCTCATTTTCCAATCTGCCAGCTTTGGTTGTGATGAGTTTGATCACTTCTTAGTCTGGTTGTCAAGTTAACTGCAGAATGATATATATTTGAGTATCTTACTTACTTTTCCTATGTTTCTGAGCAAAGATTTGCTTGCAGTCAATTTGGGCAAGGTATAATCGCATGGAGGAGACTACAATAAAATCTACACTTAACGAAGAAGTGAATGAAGAAGCAAATATTTCTGGTAATTATGGCCAGAGAAGTTTTTGCTTTTTCTTGATGGGTTAAAGGGTTTAAATATCCTATTGCATATGTTTAGCTATCTTCACTATGTCTGAGCTCAAGTGGCATGAACAGTTATCCTTCTCCGAACAGTTTTTAAACATATTGTTTGTGACTATTTCTTTTGGTTGAAATTGTAGGTGAAGGTTATTAACATGTTGAAATTCCATTCATGTTTTCAGCAAAAAGGTATTAGAAAAGGAAGTATACAGTGCTCTCACTTATTTCTTAATATTTTAAAGCAAAGTCAGTGGCGTTGCTTATAGGTATATGTGAATTATTTTTCTGGACAGTAGGTTTAAATTTGGGTTCACTGAGATTCTGACCAAGTTGACTCTAGAATGAATTTGGTGAATGATGAGACACTGATATAAATTGATTCCATGATTAGTCCTCCAAACATTCTTGGAATATTGCTGATCAAATAGCAGAAATGTGGACATGGTGTTACCCTGACTAAGTCAACACCTATTTATGCGAATTCAAGTGGAGCAAGATAATTGAGTCCCATCTGATCTGAGTTGAATTTTTGTTGCTTTGTATAAATTTTGCAAGAGTGGTTCATGGGCTTTGCATGGTACTAGGCATTGCTTATATTGTATATTTACTCGAGTTCTTCCTGGGTTAAGGCTTTGCCTGAGTTATATATTCAATCCACAGTACTCCACTGGAATGAAATTCGAGTACATTTTCAAGCTCTGTCATGGTTGACCAATTCTGAATTGTAGATCAACTTTAAATAGCTGCTAAGGTGCAGAAATATTTTAAATAGGACATGGTCAAAGCTTTTCACTTTAGAACAGCTTGTGGATCAAAGTTGATTTCTGACCTTCATTCTTTCAGGGTCATGTTTGGAAGCTAACATCTTTTCTCCCTTTTCAACCCTCAATTCCTGCTCCATAGATCCTGTATATATTTTTGTCCTTCTTTATCATTCAGATTTTTTACTGACAAAATTATTGATCCTCGGGTATTTCAGCTGTGAAATTCTCCTTTCAAAATACAGTACAATGATAATTAAGGACAACAAGAATGATTAGTATAGCCTTTATCTCCACTGCATCTTCTAACAACTGTCTGTTTATGCCCAACAAAATATGTCCTTTTCAATATTTAGTTATTCTCTAAAGTAGATGCACTTTACTGCCCCATCCCATTTCAATTTTATACACTACATTTAAATTAATTTCTTCAAATATTTGTTTTTGTATTGATTAAGGAACCATTACCTCAGGTGTAATTTTAGAAATTGATTCTCATTTAATGAACCTTGTAATTTTGAAATTTGTGCAACTAGCAATACATGAGGGGAACAAGTGGCATTTTTGCTGGCCATTTGTTTGCTGTATATAGAATCGTAGAACAATACACCACAGAAGGAGGCAATTTTGCCCATTGTGAAAGCTACTCAATTAGTCCCAGAATTCGACATGGCAATTTTGATGCCAGTTTCCCTCTTTGGCAGTTATATTTCAGCCACTATGGTAAACCCACGGGTAGTTGCTTAACAACAAGTGTGCTTGTACATGAATCATCAACAGGCAGTATGCAGGTACAGCAAGTAATTAGGAAAGCAAATAGAATGTTGGCCTTCATTACAAGGAGGTTGGGGTATAAAAGTAAGGAAGTTATGCTATGTACAGGGCATTGGTGAGACCACACCTTGAGTGCTGTGCACACTTTTGGTCACCTTACTTGAGGGACATATTGCATTGGAACCAGTTAAGAGAAAGTTCACTAAGCTGACCCTAGGTGAAAGATTTGGCTTATGAGGAATGGTTGAGCAGGTTGTGCCTGTACTCATTGGAATTTTGAAAAATGAGAGGTGACCTTATTGAAATGTAGAAGATTCAGAGGGGCTTGACAGTTTCGATGCTGAGAGGATGATTCCTCTCAGAAATCTAAACCTAGGGACATAATTTCAAAATAAAGGGTTTCCTATTTAAGACGGAGATAAGGAAGCATTTATCTCAGAGGGTTGTGAACCTTTGGAATTCTCTGCCCCAGAGAGCAGTGGAGGCTGGTCATTGAATATATTCAAGACTGTTTAAAACAGATTGCTGTTTGACAAGGGAGTCAAGGGTTTTGTGGGGGCTGGAGTGTGGGGGGGTCCACAATCAGGACAGCCATGATATTATTGAATGGTGGAGCAGGTTCGAAGGGCCGAATGACCTACTCCTGCTCCGATTTATTTTGTTCTTTCAAGGTCAGACTCACTTGTACAATTACTCCAGTACCAGCTTCACAATGCATGTTACCTTTAAGAGATTCAGGCTTGCCTTAATTAGTGCAAGTTACTATTGATATTGGACCCATTGCTGATGCTTTTAGCGAATGAACAGTGCGGCTAACATTGGCACACAGAAGTCATTATAATGAGTAGGCAGCATGAAGTTGCTATGTTGTCTACTTTAAACTATATAGGCACGTGTATTGCGCATTGCATCATTTTCATGTCCATTACCAATTTAACCCCTGTTGTATTAAAAATTGTAAAAGGTCAACTTTTTATATGTCAGTGTTTGTCTCTGGGAGAAAGTTATTGATTGTGGACATTGTATATCAAGTTGATCACTAAACTGATCAAGCAAGAAAATTTTGTCATCACACCCTAATTTTAACATGCATATTGTCTAGTTCTGCAGTGGTTAGCCATCCATTTCACTGTACAACGCCTCTGTTCTTTCTCATTTTATTTGTTCTTACACCCAAGTAGAACAATTATTCTGGAATCAATCTGAACTGAGGTTTCACAGTATACCAAATGGAATACAGAATTGTAGAAGTCCGACATGTCTGAACATATTTAGAATTCTCTAATAATTTCCCTGTAATCTCCTATGATGAATGTATAATTGTTAATTTTCACCAGAAAGAGCTGCATTTACAGAAGTTATGAACGTACATGTAATGTGGTTTTCTGGAACTGATCGGGGCAATTCATTTTCGAGCATTAAGAACTGAAACTGCCAGCTACAAATCTGAACCCTTTCACCCTATATATGCCACCGGTCTCCATGCTTGATGCTGAAAGTATGTTTCAGCATTTTCCTGCACACTTGTTACAAGTCCAGCATTTTGTGCCCCAACAGTAAGGTGGTTGTTAAAGTCAGTATGTTCCATAAAAGACCAAAGCTCAGTTGTTAAACTGAAGCTAATGTAATTTGGATTGATGTGTTCCTTAAATGTTGGTTTTCAGTATGTATAAACACTCAGCATTAGTGTTTTTTAAGTTTGGAATGGAATTAAATATAATAAGCCAGGGTAATTCAGAATTTGGCAGGAGTAGTTTTCTTCATTGTTCGCACTCCCAGTTGCAAACTGGAATAAGATCTTATGTTCAGAAAATGCAGAAATAAATTGAACCTTTAGAAGAGAGTGTGAATCATCTATAATAGCAGTAATAAAAGCAAAAAAACTGCGGATGCTGGAAATCCAAAACAAAAACAGAATTACCTGGAAAAACTCAGCAGGTCTGGCAGCATCGGCGGAGAAGAAAAGCGTTGACGTTTCGAGTCCTCATGACCCTTCGACAGAACTAGTTCGACAGAACAAGTTCTGTCGAAGGGTCATGAGGACTCGAAACGTCAACTCTTTTCTTCTCCGCCGATGCTGCCAGACCTGCTGAGTTTTTCCAGGTAATTCTGTTTTTGTTTTATAATAGCAGTAATCTGATTACAACTCAATCTGTTGTAATTGCCTGAATTTTCCTTTAGATTTATTTTCCCTATCTCCAATTTGATTTTCTCCCAAAGGAAATTCACTTCATTGGCCATTGATTTCTAATCTCTCTGTCCCAGTCTCTCTACATAACCTGAACAGAACCATAGATATTTACATTATATCTTATCAGCAGACATTTCATTTTTTCATTTTCTTTAAGAGAAAGCATTTTATATGTACAAGCTGAGTGGGCGTGCAATCATTAATTGTGCTAGTAGCTTGAGCAGAAAACTGCAGATTTGGGATGAGAGTGTAGAACACTTAACAAGCAAGAGCAATGGGCATTTCTGCAGGAGAAGTTAGTTTGTAAAAGAACAACAGCAGAGAATATACATTGGAATGATTCATAGTCTCTTCATCTATTGCTATAGCTTCCATAACCTATTATACCTCTGATTAGTTGCCTTAAGATTGGAGCATGTTCACATTCAATGCAGAGAAGTGACATGTAAGTCCATAAAAACCTTTGAACTATAAACATGATATTCTAGATGCAATTCAGCAGAGAAGGGGATAAAGACAAAGAGTGCACAATCTTGTGTTACATAAAAGTAGTTCAAATCCTCAGCAGTTCACAATCTCAAAGAGTCTGACCCTGATACTTAGTTCTTGTACTGATTTGTGTGCCATCCAGAGGGATGATACTGGTCGAGTTTTCTTTTAAATCATCATTATAATATCTTTTAAAGATGGCAGAGGTCACAAGCAGTAACTTGGTTCTAGGATTTAGACAGCTGACAAAACTACTCCCAAGGATGCAATGTTATCCAAATCCCTAAGTTGGGCTACTGCTCCAGAATTCACAAACATATGCTCTAGAAGGTTCCACAGCACTTGCTAGTCAATGAAGTATTTTTGAGGTCTTATTTACTGACGGAACATAGGAAACGCAGCAGCCAATTTTACATGTAGCAACATCCCACAATCAAATCAGATCATCTATTTTTGATGTTGGCTGGGATAAATATTAACCAGGACACCAGAGTGAGACTTGTGTGCAAAAAAAAAATATACCAGACCACGTTGTAGTTCATTGAATTTTTTTCCCCGTATCTGGCTTTGTTATGTTCTTAAATTTGTCATGTGTTTTTATAAAACGTTAATTTATTTCATAATACTGCATCGTATACCTTGTTTTTAATAACTTTTGTTAACCTATACAATTGTCTGTCTGTTGACAAGTACTTAATTTTATTGTTCATTTTAATAAATAGCTTTTTTAAAATTCATTATTTGTGATAAAATGTCACTGACAAATCCAGCTTTTCTTGCCCATCCATAATTGCCCTTGAGAAGGTGGTGATGAGCTGCCAATATTAATTCACATCATACATTGTGTATAGTGGAAGACAGCATTGCAACCATGTTTGTGCCATTTTGCATTGATGGTACCTTTTCTGAAAACACAATGAAATTTATGGAAGTATGTTAACACATTTTCTTAAAAATTGTTTTTTTTTAAATCTATTTCATTTTCCTTGAAGTCTCTGAAGACTACAATGTTTCCATTTCCTTTCCATTTTATGCTTAGTATGGGGAAAACAGTAACCTGATGCTTGAATATTTAAAAAGCAGAAGGAGCTTAAGAATTACTTGCAATTCAATTTCATTCAAATTCAACTTTGGTATTGTGAAAATTCTTTTCTATGATGGTTCATTTTTCCTGTGGTAGCATTTACTGCAGTTGTAGTGAGAACATTTGAATGTATCGATCAATGATTTAACCTGTGTAGTGTTCTTTTTCTTGCCGTACAGTAAGAAATCATTTCTCTCTACAGAACATATTTTATTGAGTGATTTATTTCCAACAGACTGTTATAGTAAAAGAAAAGTGTAAAGAGGGAGTCAAGCCTTGAGATTACAATCTGTGCAAATAATTTAATTGGTTTAAATTTTTAGTCAGATAGAATACAGCAAAAATCGAGATGCAAATTCATTGAACTGAGGGCATAAGAAGCATGACTGGTTAAAACTATTTTGCGATGAATATTTGAGACCTAAGTATAGTTTAAAGTTAATGAAACTCTTTAATGTGATTCCAACTAATGGAACAGAAAATCTCAGTATTTGCTGTTAGTGTGATTCGAGTTCTAGTGCAATAAGAATTACATGTATTCTAAAAATAATAGAGTAATGCTTATAAAATGTACTTATCAAAATAGTTTGAGTGAGACCCTATCACGTTCTTATGGAACTTGGTTTTCATTCAGGTTCCATTAACTAGAATAGAAAACTCGAGTTTTTTTCACTTTGAGCATAAATCTGTAATTTTGTCATGAATCACCAAGTATTCATTTCCTGTTATGATTCGCAAAATAAACTCTGCATTTTCATACATACACATCGTTTTTAAGCTAAAGTTTCTTCCATTAACCGCTCCCTCCATCACAGAAAAGAGGTCAGGTTGAATACATGCTTCTGAACCTATTCATAATATGTTGATGTGGGGAAAGAGCAGCTTGAGCTGACTAGGTCTGTATAATTTTGTTTCATTTCTTCCTGATGGAGTGCTTGACTGACATCTGATCACCCCCTACAACTGCAGTGGCCAATGGGGAAACCCACCATACCAAAGTGCATTATATATTTATTAACCCATAAAGATCAATTTCTGAATTTGATTTCTGTCCCTTGCGTTCAGTTCAAAATACGCAACATTTCAGATTTTGCATTAATAACATTGCTGAGACTGTCAACATTCATCATTATCATGAGTAAATCGGACAGCAATGTCTGGAGCACGTACATACGCAGTTAAAGGTGGTAATCTGAAAGTTGTAGTCCTAGTTAACACTGCTCCCTCACAGGCTGCCCTATGACAGGACCTTGCCAATAGACTAAGCATCAAATTCAATCTTAAGAGTGTGAAGTTGGACTAATTACCCATTCTTTATCCACTAAACACACAAGAAAGAGTTCAGACTGGTGCATTCAGGAGTAAGTGATTTTCCAAAGGCATGGTATGTAATAATTATTTATGTTTAAGTTAATCCAAATGACATAGCAATCAGTTGCCTTGATTTCATTTGATTTATAATATAATATATTTCACAAGAACTTTCCTAAGGAAACAAGTTTGGAATAAAACATTTGAAGTGGTGTGGTGTGGCTGAACTCATTGTGCTGCAGATGCAGCCCTCAGAGGTATATATAGACTGGTACTTAATTTGTACTCCAATTCCACACATATCCCTCTGTGGCCCTTGACAATTCATACCCCTCCAAAAATCCTTTGCTGTAAAATAAGTAATTTTGTCCCCTAAATAAATGTAAATATTTCTGTTGGATTGGAATTGCTGAATGAACATTTCATTCATACAAACCTTCATTTCTAGTCAAGACAATACCAATTCTGAATTTCATCCACCATAAAATGATCAGTGGATAATTGTAATGGCATAATTATCATGGAGTCAACCAATTCAGCTGCTGTAGACAGATGTTGAATAAAAATGGAATCCACAATTCCCTGTGGCTGACTTTCTTAATGGGAAAAAGCTGCTTGGATATTAAAATTGAAAAATGCTTGCAATTTAGAGCACATCAAGTACCATTTAATAGAAAATTAAGACTGGAACTGTCCATATTCAGTTAAATTTCTTACTCAATGCCTCTGTTTTTCTAATGCCAATCATTTTAATTTCATAAAGTCACTGTCATGTGTTTTTAGTTAATTAGCTATTTACTGCATCACTAATTTTAGTTGGAACAAAAAACAGCATCGATGTTGTTGAGGTCAATTCATACCAGGTTGCGTAAAGACAATTTTGAGACGGTGAAGAAATTCATGAATAGAGTATTGCATAGCTGGAGTATTAAGACATTTAACAACATAATAGAATTAAGCAAATGTAAGAGCTTATGACATGGCTGGGAACTAGGTAGTATTTATCGGTAGGCTTGTGATTTATTTTGACATGATAATGAGGGACAATGACAAATGCACAGTGTTTGTGTAATGGATTTCCTCAGGGATCTGTTTGGCAATGTATTCTTTGTGACTTAGAAAAGTGATCTGAAACAGCATCACTAAATAAGAGTCACGCTGAAAAAAGACATATTGAAGCTTTTCGTCTTGCACTCATCAGGGCACTTTGTAAGAATACCAATATAAGGGGAAAACAACAATTTATACTATATGTGCAGAGTGTGCTGATTGGTTGGCAAGTGGACTCTGATTGGTAGAGGCGTTGCCATGGAGAATGCACCAGTGATTGTGACTGACGGTTAATTGCCAAGAATTGTTGAAATTTACACCAGACAGCTTGACCCTGATTAGTGAAGGCAATGCCCTGAGAAATGAGTCAGTGAGTGGCTGTCACTTATTTTGTTTAGCTGGTACAGATGCAATGTATGTACATGTTCTTTCTGTCTGCAAAGGACAAGGCCCTGTGAATTAATATATGTAGCTTCTGAAAAAAGAGACACATCTAAGCTTTTCACCTTGCACTCATCAGAACACTCACATGAATATCAATCTAAGGGGAAAACAACAATTTATATTGCATGTGAAGAGAGTGCTGATTGTTTGGCAAGTCGCATTGCCATGGAAAATGCACCCCACGGTGACTGACAGTTAACTGCCAAGCATTGTTTGAAATTTAAACCAGGCAGCTTGACCCTGATTGGTCAGGACATTGCCCTGAGGAATGAGTCAGTGAATGGCTGTCACTTATTTTGCTTAGCTGATACAGGCGCAATGTATTTACGTGTTTTTTCTGTCTGCAAAGAACAGGGCCCTGTGCTTTAATATATGTAGGTTCCAGTACACACAAATGCACAACACTGTGAGCCCGACTGATGACCTTAACTTGGTTGTCAGCGTAATTCTTATCACATTGAGGACTATTTAGCAAATTTTGTCTAATATCGGAATCACATCTAATGTTAGACACTGTGTGTTGAGTTTTGCATCACCGGCTGGTTAGGTACAGTCTCCACCTTGCTAGTTGCAAACAGCAGCTGGGACATGTTGCTTGATACAATCCGCCAGTCTGTGGGGTGTATGTCCTACATACCTAGCATCACACTGGCACTGAAATTCACATACCACATTATTCATTTGTGTGATAAGTAGAATGTCTTTTTGGCAATGTGATGCTAGGCATGTAGGCCACACACCCCAAAGACTGTGGACCATATCAAGCAACATGTTCCAGCCGCTGTTTGCAATGGGCAGGGACAGATCATACCCAACCAGCCCGTCCTTGGGCCCTTTTTGCAGACAGAAAGAACATGTACACACATTGCACCTGTTTCAGCTAAACAAAATAAGTGACAGCCATTCACTGACTCATTCCTCAGGATAATGCCTTGACCAATCAGGGTCAAGCTACCTGCTTTAAATTTCAAACAATGCTTGCCAGTTAACAGTCAATCATCATTATTGGTGCATTCTCCATTGCAATGCCTCTACCAATTAGTCCACTTGCCAACAAATCAGCACTCTCTTCACATACATATGAATTGTTGTTTTCCCCTTATATTGGTATTCTTGCAAAGCTTGATGAGTGCAAGACAAAAAGCTTTGACATCTCTTTTTTTTCAGCAATATTCATGTTCTGTACTCCCAAATTACCATAAATAAGAGTAAGCTATGTGAGAAATAGTGGTTTTTTTGCAAAATGTCTTAGCAAAATGAACACGGGCTAAAAATGACTGTGAAATGGATACAGATGATTTTACCTTTCAAATATACATATATATATATAAAAGTCATGGAAAGAGGGAGTGATGGTTCTATGTTGGAAGAGGAGAAAGCATTTATCAGCCTTTGAAAATCCAGGTATCGTTTGACAATGACCAGCAAAGCAAACTGATCATTAGGCTGTGTTAGGAACAGCTCCACAAGTTATACTAATCCAGTACTAATGAATTAAATGGCTCTTAATGTGGCTTGCAATCTTGTTTTCTAAAAGGTGTGTTAACATGGTGAGAGCTAAAGGGATTATTTTTGGAGTTCTAAAATAGATTTAAGGATTCAGTTGAAGAGTGATATGGTGTAAAAGAGCTAATTGCATGCACATTAAGTTAGCTTATGAAACAGAATGGAGGGCATTTTTACTCAGATTTAATTTAACAGATTGTTGAATGCATTATTGGAGATAAGTATATTACAAGAGACAAGGTGGCTGTTTTAAACTTAAACTTCTTCAGTAAGTGTTGGGCGGGGAGAAATAACCAACAATCACCAGAGAATATAGATGAAATGTAATTATTAATTTAATTACCCGGGAATTTGGGGAGCCTTTAGTTCCCTGTTGCTTTCTCCACATGGTAGCACCTCGGCCAATTAGAGTCGACTTGCGAACCAGTCAGCACCCTTTTCTCCTGAAGTATAATTTGTCGTGAGCATTTGAAATTTGGATTTCTTGAGATTGTTTTGATGAGTGCAAGACAAAAAGCTTCAGCAACATATTTCTCTTTTCAGCAAAATTAAAAATTCAAAACTTTTTAAATGTAAAAACTAGCATTTAAGTATTACCTTACAGTATCTTTGAAGGCATCCCAATGTGCTCTACAGGCACATTACTTTGAAATGCATTCATTATTGCTTTAACGGTAAATGCAGCAGCCATTTATAGTGTTAGAATCGTAAACAGTTATGAAGTAATTGACCAGTATAGCTATTTTTGGTGATGTTGGTTATGGGAAGAATGTTGATCAGGACCAGATGATCTCTATGTTCTTCAAATTATTCTGTTGGATCTTTGGCATTCACCTGAACAGCAAGATGAGACCTCAGTTTAATATTTCATCCAAAGAATGACATCTCTACTAAGCAACATGCCCTCAGTGTTTTGGTTGTATGCTGTCTTAGAACAATATTAAGAGCTTTACAGATGCCAGAAAGAAAGATCAAATTTATCCCATCATTCTGGTTATATATAAACTCAGGTCCTAAAACTAAAATGTCTGTAGTTTAGCTAGTAGTTGCAGATAGTTTCCTTTTCAGTATTACTATGTTGATTTCTAGAGTTTGTTTTCACAAAGCCTGAGAATATGGACTCAATCTTCATGATAAATTTACTGCATAGCACAAAGCCTTCCTTAACTTGCCCTCTATCCTGGTCAAATGAAAGGATAATACTATCATTCAGCATGATCAAAGCAGCATATAAACTCATAGAAACTGGATGAAACATCAGCCAAACCTGAAGTTCTGTAGAGATGTAATAAATAGCACTGCTGTTGAATCATGGCTCTTATAGCTAGTGAGACTGTGAAACCTGTGTTTACGTTATGCCAGTGCAACAGCTCTCTCTGAATATCATAACAGACTACCCACTCACAAAACCCTTATCTGAGATGGCTGATTCTTTCTTATTGATGAGAATGTTTATGAGTTGGCATCTTTATTGTTTACATTTCACATGAAGGTAAATTCATACAGCTCTTTCCCAATTACCAAATGCTTGACATCCAAGTATTTTTGAAAAGTAGTCACTGATGTGTAGTAGGAAACGTGACAGCTGATTTGTGCTCAGCAAGCTCCTGCAACAGCAATGTAATAATAATGAGATAATTTGTTTTTTGTGATTTTGGTTGAGGAATATATGATGGCCAGGACATTGGGATCTTCTTCAAGATAATGCCATTGGATTTTTATGACCACCTGAGGGGGCAGCCGGGGCCTTAGTTTAACACCTCATCAGGACAATGGCACACCTGACAGTGCAATGATCCCTCAGTACTGCACTGGAATCTCGGCCTTGATTTTTATACTCAAGCCCTGGATCGGAACTTGAACCAGGAACCTCCAAAGCCCCATCACCCTCTAGATGAAAACATTTCTCCTCAAGTGCTGTCTAACCTTTCCCTCAATCTTTTTTTTTTGAAAAATATACTTTATTCATAAAATATCTGGAAGAACATTCCAAAACATTTCAAAATCACCATCACATAAGTAAGTCTAATCCTTCTCTCAATCACTTTAAGCCTATGTCCCTTTATTATTGACCTCTCTAATAAAGGAAATAAGTCACTGCTGTCCACTCTATCCAAGCTCCTTATCGTAAGCCTTGGCAAATAAAATGAAGTATCTTCCTTAACTTCCATATATACCTGTCCTGCTAGTTTGTTATCTGTGGCCATGCACACCAAGGTCCTTTATTTCTCTATATTTCTCATAACTTATCATTTGTCTATTCCCTTGTCTTGTTTGCCCTCCACAAATGCATTAACTCAGATTGAAAACCATTGCAATTCAAAATAATTCATTATATATGAAACACTGATGTGAGATGAGTCTTTTTCCCTTCAATATTATCAGTACAAAATAAACAGATCTCAGTGTTGTTTTTAAAAATGGTTAAATCGTGTTAATTGGATTTATCTTTTATCATGAATGTTTATTAATCCATTTTGGAGTGATAGAAATCCTGAGAGTAGCACAGAATACTGATGAATAGAGTGCTAGCATTTTCTATATTAGTGATCACACTTTTCTATAAATTCAGCAAAATTAGAGAAGTATCAGCCTCCCGCAGGGGTGGGAACATAAAACCTTCTGAATCCATCCATATACAATTTTAATCTTTATATGTAACATGGAGACCAGAACTGTGTGTGCTACTCTTAAGTGTGGTTGAACCAAGGTTCTACATAAATTTAATGTAATTAATCTGTAAGCCATTCTCTATAACACTTAGCAAACCTCTTATTATTGCAGTTGGAGGTAGTGGAATGTGCTACTGCAGGGAGTGGTTGAGGAGATTAGCATAAATGCATTAAGGAAAAACTACATAAGAAAGAATGTGTGTGTTGATAGAGATGAAGTAAGGTAGAAGGAGGTTAATGTACAGCGTAACACAGAGGCTAGGGATCCTACAGCGAGTAACTCACCACCTCACTCCCCAAAGCCTGCCCACCATCTACGAGGCACAAGTCAGGAGTGTGATGGAATACTCTTCACTAACCTGGATGAGTGCAGCTCCAACAACACTCAAGAAGCTTGACACCATCAAGGAGAAAGCAGCCCTCTTTTTGGCACCCCGTCCACAAACATTCACTCCCTCAGTCACCGATGCACAGTGGCAACAGTGTGTACCATCTACAAGATGCACTGCAGGAATTCACCAAGCCTCCTTAGACAGCACCTTCCGACCCATTACCACCTGGAAGGACAAGGACAGCAGACACATGGGAACACCACCTCTACCTGGAAGTTCCCGTCCAAGCCACATACCACCCTGACATGGAAATATATCACTGTTCATTCACTGTCGCTGGGTCAAAATCCTGGAACTCCATCCCTAACAGCGCTGTGGGTTTGTAAGATTTTCACCATCCTCCTCCTCTTCGTCCACCTTAAGAAGGCTGCTACCAACAAGTACTGCAACCTCCCCAGCACCTCAGCAGTATATGATCCCCCCAGGATCTCCCCACGTATACCCTTTTTTGGGGGCTGGTAGCCTACCCAGTGTCAATCACCTATTCAAACTATTCTGACCAATGGAGACAGGACGGGTACTCAAAATGTCAGGCTGGTTACTACCCTACTTGTGCATCACCCTGTTTGAGGTCACCTTTTTAGTTTACATAATGTTGAGGGTCATATCCTGGTCCTTTCTAAACAGTTGCATAGATAAGGGGGCGTACAAGACGCCATCCTAACAGCTTAGGAATCAACATGGCAGCCTGAACTAAGACTGTTTAGAGGTCAAAGTGATTAGAAATCCTCTTTCCAGAGAGGGAATCAATGCAGTTTAAAGGTTCTACACTATGCAGAAAATACCTGTTTATTCAAGACCCCAATTTCTTACAGGCGTACATACCTACACCGTACATGGTCTACAGTGGTTCAAAAAGCCAGCTCACCAACACCTTCTCAAGTGCAACTGGGGATGGGCAATAAATGCTGGCCCAGCCAGCAACGTCCATATCCCATGAATGAATAAAAATGACAGCATCAATCCATTGGGCTAAATGACCTGTTTCAATGCTGTAAAATTATATGTAATTATTCTTTCGCTGTACCAATTTCTGACAAATCAGTGATCTGAGGAAGAAGTGAAAAACTTACAGTAGGGAGCTGATGCAATTTATATATAATTAGTCATCAGGAACGTTTGACAAAACATTCACATTATTGAGTCTTAGCATCTGTATTCATATGCTGAGTATTTTTCAAATTGCAAATAACGTCATAAGGCAGAAATTGCTTATTGAGCTGGAAAGTTAAATAAGTTCATCGGGAGATGACTTCTAAAATGTGAATTGTGCAACATTTATAATTTGTGAATTCAAAATATTTAAATACCTTGCATATTATGCAAATGGGATGTTTATTGAGCTGCCAATATCAGTATCTAGAAGTGAGCCATAGACAAATATGACAGGCTGTGAGAAAATCACAGCGACTTTGAATCTCAGTTCCCTTTCGCAGACTGTTATATGGTGCTGTCCAGGTGTCCCATGTGCATTTTTGCTCTTAGCTTGTGAACTAAATCATTTTAGAAACATTCATGGTGATTTAGTGATTTCCAAGTATACTTGACAGATTGCACTATTTCATGAAATTTCTTGTTTTTTTCTCAAACTGGAAAGAATTATATCAACTTTATAATCTCTCAAATCCTTTTATGATCACCTCCAACAGCCCTACCATGCAATTGATCCATCTCTAGGTTACTTTATATCCATAACAAAAACAGAATTACCTGGAAAAACTCAGCAGGTCTGGCAGCATCGGCGGAGAAGAAAAGAGTTGACGTTTCGAATCCTCATGACCCTTCGACAGAACTTGCGTTCGAGTCCAAGAAAGAGTTGAAATATAAGCTGCCAGCTTATATTTCAACTCTTTCTTGGACTCGAACGCAAGTTCTGTCGAAGGGTCATGAGGACTCGAAACGTCAACTCTTTTCTTCTCCGCCGATGCTGCCAGACCTGCTGAGTTTTTCCAGGTAATTCTGTTTTTGTTTTGGATTTCCAGCATCCGCAGTTTTTTGTTTTTATTACTTTATATCCATCTCTTGTGAAACAAGAAAATAATCTGGGAACCTCATGATCTGTGCGGCTGTTGCTCTGTGAAAAAAATTGAGCTCGGCATCAAAATTGGATTTTAAGTTTCAGTTGAGACAAAGAACCAAATGTGAAACACAACTTATGCATGAGGACTCTGATTAAGGGGTGGCAATGACGTAGTAATCCAGCTGGACTAATAATCCAGAGACCCAGAGTTATGCTCTGGGGACCTCGGTTCAAATCCCACAATGGTAAATTCGAGTTCAATAAAAACCTGGAATTAAAAATCCAATGATGACCATGAAAACCTTTTTCACCTGGCCATTTAGGGAAGGAAATCTGCCATCCTTACTTGGTCTGGCTTAGGTGTGACTCCAAACCCACAACAACTCTTAAGTGACCTCTGCCCCAACTGGCTGAGCCCTAAAGGACACAGCTGCTAGACTGGGTCCATGGCAGTTGGTGAGGGAACCATCAAGAGGGAAAAATACACTTGACCTCATCCTGTCTGCTGCAGATCGATCTGTAGGAGTGACCACTGCACATTCAAAGCTGACAAACTCCTCTCTTCACATTGAGAATACCCTTCATCATATTGTGTGGCACTATCGAACAGATCTAGTAACTCAAGATTGGGCAACCATGAGGCGGAATTGTACTCAACCACAATCTGTAAGCTCGGCATAACACCCGCTCTACCATTACCACCAAGGCAGGGAATCAACCCTGGTTCAATGAAGAGTGCAGGAGGGCATGCCGGGAAGAGCATGCACCTAAAAATGAGATAGCAACCTGGTGAAGCTGCAGCACAGGACTACTTACGTGCCAAACAGCATAAGCAGCAAATGATAGCTAAACGATCACACAACCAAAGGATCAGATCTAAGCTCTGCAGTCCTGCCACATCCAGCCATGAATGTTGGTGGACAATTAAACAACTCACTGGAGGAGGAGGCTTCACCAATACCCCCATCCTTAAGGATGGGGGAGCCCAGCACATCAATGCAAAAGATAAGGCTGAACCATTTGCAAGAAACTTCAGCCAGAAATGCCGATTGGATCATCCATATTGGCCATCTCCAGAAATTCTCAGCATCACAGATGCCAGTCTTCAGCCAATTCGATTCAATCCACGTGATATCAAGGAATGGCTAAAGGCATTGGATGCTGCAAAGGCTATGGGCCCCTGACAATATTCCAGCAATAGTACTGAAGACTTGTGTTCCAGAACTTGCCGTGCCCCTAGTCAAGCTGTCCCAGTACAACTACAATACTGGCATATATCCAGCAATGTGGAAAATTACCCAGGTATGTCCTGTACACAAAGAGCAGGACAAGTCCAACTCAGCCAATTACCACCCCATCAGCCTACACTCAATCATTAGTAAAATGATGGAAGGGGTCATGAACCGTGCTATCAAGCAGCACTTGCTTAGCAATAACTTGTTCACTGACGCTCGGCTTGGGTTCTGTCAGGGTCACCCAGCTACTGACCTCATTATAGCCTTGGTTCAAACATGGACAAAAGAGCTGAACTCCAAAGGTGAGGTGAGAATGACTGCCCTTGGCATCAAGGCTGCGTTTGACCAAGTGTGGCACCAAGGAGCCCTGGCAAAAGTGAAGTCAATGGGAATAAGGGGAAAAGCTCGCCACTGATTGGAGTCATACCTAGCACAAAGAAAGATGTTTGTAGTTATTGGAGGTCAGCCATCTCAGGCCCAGGGCATCATTGCAGGAGTTCCTCAGGGTAGTGTCCTAGGCCCAGCCACCTTCAGCTGCTTCATCATTGACCTTCCCTCCATCACAAGGTTAGAAGTGGGAATGTTCTCTGATGATTGTTACATGTTCAGCACCATTCGCAACTCCTTAGATCCTGAAGCAGTCCACGTCTAAATGCAGCAAGATCTAGAAAACAACCAGACTTGGGCTGACAAGTGGCAAGTAACATTCATGCCACACAAGTGCCAGGCATGACTATCTCCAAAAAGAGGGAACCTAACCATCGCCCCTTGATATTCAATGCCATTATCATTGCTGAATCCCCCACTATCAACATCCCGGGGGTTTACCATTGACTAGAAATTGAACTAGACTAGCTATATAAATACTATGGCTACAAGAACAGGTCAGAGGCTAGGAACCCTGAGGCAAATAACTCACCACCTGACTTCCCAAAGCCTGCCCACACTCTACAAGGCACAAGTCAGGAGTGTGATGGAATACTGCCCCCTTGCCTGGATGAGTGCAGCTTCAACAACCCTCAAGAAGCTTGACACCGTCCAGGAAAAAGCAGCCCACTTGATTGGCAACTCATCCAAAAGCATTCACTCCATCTATCCTGACACAGTGGCAGAAGTGTGCACCATCTACAAGGTGCAAAAATATACCAAGGCTCCTTAGTCAGCACTTTCCAAATCATCACCTGGAGGTTCCCCTCCACGCCACTCACCATCCTGATATGGAACTATATCACCGTTCCTTCATTGTCGCTGGGTCAAAATCCTGGAACTCCCTAACAGCACTGTGGGTGTACCTACACCACACGGACTGCAGCGGTTCAGGAAGGCATCTCAGCCCAACCTTCTCAAGGGCAATTAGCGATGGGCGATGTATTCTGGCCTAGCCAGTGAAGGTCCACATCTCTTGAATGAATGATTAAAAAAAAGTACTGAATAACCTCTATTCTGTATTTACTTGAGACTGTTTATTCACCCTCCCTCCCAACACCCAAAATATCTTTAGAAATTCACATAATGATGTTTACTTTGTGCTCAACTGTTTAAAGTTGTGCAGACTTTATATGCCTACAGAGCAATATTTGTTCCACTTCAAAATAATTAATTGGCTGTGAAATGCATTGGGATGTCTGATAACATGAAAAGCACTTTTTTTTTCTGTTCATTCACGGGATATGGGCATCATTAGCTAGGCCAGCATCTATTGTCCATCTCTAATTGTCCTCCTTAAGGTGGTGTGAGCTGCCTTCTTGAGCCACTGCAGTCTATGTGGTGTAGGTACACCCACAGTGCTCTTAGGGAATTCCAGGATTTTGACCCAGTGACAGTGAATTAATAGCGATATATTTCTAAGTCAGGATGGTGAGTGGCTTGGAGGGGAACTTCCAGGTTGTGGTGTTCCCATGTGTCTGCTGCTCTTGTTCTTCTAGATGGTAGCGGTCATAGGTTTGAAAGGTGCTGTCTAAGGACGCTTGGTGAGTTCCTGCAGTGCACCTTGTAGATGGTACACACTGCTGCCCCTGTGCATTGGTGGCAGAGGGAGTGAATGTTTGTGGATGGGCTGCCAATCAAGCAGACTGCTTTGTCCTGGATGGTGTCAGGCTTCTTGAATATTGGAGCTGCACTCATCCAGGCAAGTGGGGTGTATTCCATCACACTCCTGACTTGTGCCTTGTTGCTGGTGCTCTGCTTCGGGAGTCAGGAGGTGAGTTACTCACCGTAAGATTCCTAACCTCTGACCTCTGTCCCGAACATCACTGCAGGAGTTCCACAAAGTAGTGTCATAGGCTGAACCATGTTCAGCTGCTTCACCTTCCTCCCATCACAAGGTCAGAAGTGGGCATGTTCGCTGATTACTGCACAATGTTCAGCACCATTCGTGACTCCTCAGATATTGAAGCAGTCCACGTCCAAATAGACAATGTCCAGGCTTGAGCTGACAAATGTTAAGTAACATTTACGCCACACAAGTGCCAGGCAATGACCATCTCCAACAAGAGAGAATCTAATCATCGCCCCTGGATATTCAATGGCATTACCATTGCTGAATCCCCCCACTATCAACATCCTTTGGGGAGGCTACCATTAACCAGCTACTGAACTGGACTGGCCATATATGACCTGTGGCTACAAGAGCAAGTTAGAGGCTAGGAATGCCAAGATGGATCATCCACTCAGCATTTCTGGCTGAAGGTTGCTGTGAATGTTTCAGCTTTATCGTTTGCACTGATGTGCTGGGCTCCCTCAACAATGAGGATGGGGATATTTTTGGAGCCTCCTCCAGTGAGTTGTTTAATTGTCCACCACTGTTCACGACTGCATGTGACAGGACTGCAGATTTTTGCTCTGATTTGTTGGTTGTGGAATCGCTTAGCTCTGTCTCTCAAGTGCAAGTAGCCCTGTGTTGTAGCTTCACCAGGTTGACACCTCATTTTTGAGCTATACCTGATGCTGCTCCTGGCATGCCCTGCTGCAATCTTCATTGAATCAGGGTTCATCCCCTGGATTAGTGGTAATGGTAAAGCGGGACATTTGTGAGGCCATGAGGTTACAGATTGTGGTCGAGTACAATTCTGCTGCTGCTGATGGCCCACAGTGCCTCATGGATGCCCTGTCTTGAGTTTCTAGATCTGTTCAAAATCTATCCCATTTAGCATGGTGGTAGTGCCACACAGTACGATGGAGGGTATCCACAATGTGAAGATGGGACTTCGTCTCCATGAGGACTCTGCGGTGGTCTCTCCTACCGATACTGTCATGGCCATATGCATCAGCGGCAAGCAGGTTGATGAGGATGAGGTCAAGTATGTTTTTCCCTCTTGCTTCTCTCACCACCTGCATCGGACTCAGTCTAGCATCTATTTCCTTGAGATATTGAGCTATCAATTCAAGTTTTTTCTTCCTCACCAACTGATTATTATGCTTTGTATTGGGTTTAACTTGGGGTTTGGTCTTGCTGTAAAGAGGCTGATTTTGTTTGTTTCATACAGCTAAATATTCCACAGATCTTTATTTTTGAAAAAATCTGCCTAAATGAATCAGCTTATGTGGGGTTATATTATTATAGAGCTTACAGTTAATATTTATCGTAACTGCCCTGCCGAAAGCAGATGGGTGTTTCATTAAATATAGTAATGACAATGAAATAACTCTCACCTCTAGGTCAATTTTGCCTACATAAGAGGTATTCAGAATACAGCTCTGAAGAAGAGCCATACGGACTTGAAATGTCAACCCTGTTTCTCTCTTCATAGATGCTGTCAGACCTGCTGAGTTTTTCCAGCATTTTCTGTTTTTGTTTCAGAATTGTTGAATTCTGTCATGATAGTACTGATGATTTAATGGTATACTGACATTTTTTTGTTTTCGCCAAGCCTGCAGCCTAAACATTGGAGGTTTGTTTCTTTTCTTCTTTCTGTTTTTTGTTAGATTTCACTTTTTCACTTTGTGGCTTTGGTAGTGCTAATTTTTTGGTATAATTTCAGATTACATCAAGCATATCCCAATGGGAAACCCTCTGGGCAGGATTGTCCCAGATTTGCACTTTGTGCAATAACAGGTCTTCCATTCCTGATGCTTCCTGGTGCATGTTGCCTCATTAATAATGTATTCACGGACCTGCCGGATCACTGGCAGGGCAGCCTCTGATTCACCCACCCCACTGTCACCTCAGTTCTTCAAAAATCCGGGTGCCATATTTAAAGGGCACCCCTGCACAGAGCTGGCTCTCTCTAAGGGATCGAAAGTTGCTGGAAAGTCATGGCTGCCAAAGGGAGGAAACATGCTGCCACCAAATTTAGCGACTCAGGCGCCTTCTGGATGCAGTGAAGGCCTGCCTTGAAGTCCTCTACCCCCACTCTGGACGAAGACCAGTAATCAAAGTAACAAATCCAGCATGGGAGGTGATGGTCAGTGCCAACGCCCTGTAAAAGAGGACAGCCAGCCAATGCTGAAAGAGGACAATTGACCTCCTCCATTCCGCCAAGGTAAGTCACTCTTCTCACCAATCTTAACTCACTCACAAACCCATCACACATCCACAGGGATTTCACTCACTGCCAGTTCAAGGGATATCACCATTCACGGTCTCCACAGACCTTCATCTGCCCTGTGGATAATGTCCTTATCCTGTCCATGACCCTACTCAGCACCCACACATGCCAGGCATCCATCTCATCTGGTCTGGCAGGCGTCCTGCTTACACTTTCTCCATCCATGCAGGGCAAGCTGGCACACAATAAAAGGGAGAAATCGCAGACTGATGGAGGAATGCCGGACATCAAGGTCCGCACAGACTTTGAAAATAGAGTCATCCAGGTGGCCAGCGACGATCTGGACCGTTCTTGTGCTGATAGTGAGGTCAGCAGTGCTCAACAAAGTGGAGGATCCAGCAGTGCAACATCCATCAGACAACCACGCTGTGAGTCAGTTTCCTTGTTCTGCACTCCCCTGCCATGCACTAATTATCTCTCCTTGCTTTTGCAGGCACGTCTGGGAAGGAGCCGAGGGGGTCCAGGAGTCAGGCCCTCGACTCAAGTCACTTCAGAAGAAGAGTCTGATGGCACCCTAAATAAAGACCCATCACAGCGCTCACCCACACTTCCATCAACGCAAAGACACAAACCTCAGTGGGACCTCGTTCTTGAGTAGCCTCGGGGTCACAGTTTGGTGAGGACATCACACTGTCTGATCCACAGGAGGTGGGAGCAGGAACTTCCCAGGTTTCTGGCACTTGGATGACTGCTGAAGAACAGAAATCTGAGTCAGATGAGGAGCCTCTGGACTCAGTCATATCTCAGTTGCTGGAGCTGCAAAGTCAAGCTCGAGAACATCAAGAAGGGATGTCCTCAGACTGCAAAGCACAAGCCGTCCACCTTCAGACTGTGGTGATCCTGCGCTGGCCTGTCCACACACTGAGGTCAACACTGGTAGGATGGCGGCCGCCATAGAGACCTTGGTCCAGGATATTGGTCCTGCACTGCTGCACATGCTGAACTCAATTGTTGACATCATAGTTGGCCTCCGACAGTGTCAATATGAGAGGGGTGCAGGGCAGCTCGATCTCACTCCAGCTTCCCCTTCTCCTCAAAGAGTCAGCCAGGGGGTCAGGTACCCATAAGGAGGAGGATAAGCAGGTGCAAAGCCCGGGGCATTCCACCCAGCTGACTCTGGCCCATCCGAATTCCCTCTTCTTGCGACCCCAGCAGCTCCAAAGGCCAAGGAGGATGCCACTGCCACATAGCAGGACCTTGAAAGCAGGACAGGGCCCTCCAGGTCTTGGCCCACCACAGGACGCCCACCAAGGTCATCACAGACAAGGCGTCGAAGTCAGCAGGCTGCCTCCATCTCCGCTGTGGATGTCGGGGGAGCATAAAGACATAATGGCAAGGTTAGGAAGGTTAAGAAGATGGAGAGATGGTGGCATTGTGGTATTGTCATTGGACTAGTATTCCAGAGACCCGGCGTAACGCTCTGGGGACCTAGGTTTGAATCCTGCCACGGCAGATGGTGAAATTTCAATTCAATAAAAATCCTGGATTAAAAAGTCTGACCATGATCACAAAACCATTGTCATAAAAACCCAATGGGTTCACTAATGTCCTTTAATGTCCTTCTTCCTTTAAGGAAGGAAACTTGCCGTCCTTACCTGGTCGGGTCTACATGTGACTCCAGAACCACAGCAATGTGGTTGACTCTTAAATGCGCTCTGAACATGTGCAATTAGGGATGGGCAAAATAGACTAGCTAGCGACGTCCACATCCCATGAACGAATAAAAAAACAAACTGCACAGCCTGGGAACGAGTACTTTCATGTAATGTTCATTATTGTAAATAAGCTCCCAAGGATCCTTGTTATGGTGAGCCGTGTTCATGTTATTCAGATGTAAAACCTTTTTTTTCTGCACAAGATAAGGGCAGGTATCTCAGTCCAGGGCCTCTTCTCTATGCAACCTTCAGACCAAAGTGATGGTCCAGCCTCACACTTACTGGACACATTAGTGATGCTTGCACCTTGATGGTGCTTGTCATTGCTGCCAGAATGTCGTGGGCAGCAATCACAGAGTTCCATCATTCTCTTGTATACTCTCAGCACTTTGAGATGGGGCTAACTTAGAAACATAGAAAATAGGAGCAGGAGTGGGCCCTTCGAGCCTGCTCCGCCATTCATTATGATCATGGCTGATCATCCAACTCAATAGCCTGCTCCCGCTTTCTCCCCATATCCTTTGATCCCTTTCGCCCCAAGAGTTATATCTAACTCCTTCTTGAAAACATACAATGTTTTGGCCTCAACTACTTTCTGTGGTAGTGAATTTCACAGGCTCATCACTCTCTGGGTGAAGAAATTTCTCCTCATCTCAGTCCTAAAATGGTCTACCCCATATCCTCAGACTGTGACCCCTGGTTCTGGACTCCCCCACCATCGGGAACATCCTTCCTGCATCTAACCTGTCTAGTCTTGTTAGAATTTTATAGGTTTCTATGAGATCCCCCCTCATTCTTCTGAATGCACCTCATCTCTTCAGCATCTGTGACTGGTGACAGTGTGCTCCTGAAGGGATCAGGTGCTGAAGGCTGACAAAGGATCAGGTGCATTTAAAGCTTCACCACTGTGTCTCCCGTAATATGACCCTGATCACAAAGCACAAGCGAGCTTCCCTCAGCCAGACATTCACAGAGGCAATGTGAAGATCTATGGAGTATCCTCATTGCATGTCATTATCATATTCCTGGAACTCCCTCCCTAACAGCATTGTGGGTGTATCTATACCAGAGGGACTGCAGTGGTTCAAGAAGGCAGCTCACCACCACCTTCTCGGGGCAATTAAGGATGAGAAATAAATGTTGGCCTAGCCAGCGAAGCCTGCACCCTGTAAATTAATTTTAAAAAAAGAATCTAACGACTATTAGGGCCTCCGCTGCATCTACATGACATGAGCCTGAGCACTGAGGGCATGTGCGCTGCCATCAGCCACACAGGAATCAAACATTCACAGATGCAAGGTGAGGATGTCAGGACTGTCCTTACTGCATGTCGTCATCATCCTCCACGAATCTTGCGACTATGAGGGCCTCCCAAGTGCGCCTTCCTTGGCGCATCCTCACCTTCGAGGACCTCATCACCCTCGTCACCCTCATCTCCTTTGATGCCCTCCTCATCGGAGGAGATGTGCAGCTCTTCTCTCTCCTCCTCACCCAGGTCCTCCCCCCCCTTGCAGCGGCAGGTTGTGTAGCATGCAGCAAGCTATGATGATGCACGACACCCTAGGTGGACTGTATTGCAGTGCTCCACTGGACCTGTCGAGGCACTGGAACCTCATTTTCAAAATCCCTATCATTTGCTCCATCAAACTCCATGTCTGAGCCACGTTATGCCGTCACTCTGCTGCATTCTGAGGCCGCCACATGGGTGTCATCAGTCAAGTCCTCTGTGGATAGCCCTTGTACCTGAAGAGCCAAACCTGCAGCATCTGTTGGCCCTGGAAGTTGTTAGGGATGTGAGACCTGCTAAGAATGTAGGAGTTGTGGGCCCTCCCTGGGAATCATGTGCAGACCTGTAGGATGCGTTTGTGGTGGTCCCACACCAGCTAAGCATTCAGCGAGTGGAAGCCCTTGTGGTTGACATAATTGACTACCTGTTGCCACAGAGATATAAGTGCCCAGTGAGTGCAGTTGATGGCTCCCTGCACCAGTGGAAAACCAGAGATATGCACAAATCCCAACACACTTGCTTCCTCGCTTTCCTGATCCCAGGCGAAATGCACAAAGTTCTGTGCTTTTGCGAAGATCGTGTCCATGACCTTTTGGATACACTTGCGCATAGAGGCTTGCAAGATCCCGCACTGGTCACCTGTGGAGCCCTGGCAGGAGCCATTGGCATAAAAATTGAGCACCACGCTCACTTTCACAGTCACTGGCAATAGATGCCCTCCATGTAGCTGTGGCGCCAAATCCTGCAGTAGGTGGCATACGTAACTAAACAGTTCCCTAGACATGCGCAATCTTCGGCAATACTGCAGGAATGACGAGTGCTGTCTATAGATCCTGGGTCTAGCGAAGCACCTATAAGTGAGGGCTCTCTGTGGATCTTCAGCTACATACACAGCAGGCCCTGCCGCCCATTCATCTTGAGGGAGGTGCTCCTCCCTTTGCTAAGCCGGGTGCCTCTGCCAAGTCCTCCTCTTCTCTGCTCTCTCTCTAAGCCATGAGGCGTACCATTAAATCACCAGGCTCCATGATCCTTACGTTCTCCTCCTGCAGGATCAGAGACCGAGATGTGTGGGTTAGCATATATGTCCTAAGAATCTCTCTCGGTTAAGTCTGAAGGCCTCTTCATGCATGCAGGAAAGTACTGGCCACCACTTGGATAGCCAGTGTGTAGTGCACTCATCGGCTGTCCAAAACCCCACCCACCTCCGCCCTATTCTACCTGAGCAATTGGTGGCAGCCTCGGCCACTAGACTGCTTGCTGTGCTCTCAGCTCAGGCGCAGGCATTCTCCTAACCCGCATTGCACAGCTGCGCTGTTAGCTTGAACCATGATGGATACTGGTCTGAACATTAATAAAGACTTGCAAGAGGCTAAGAGTGTCTCCACCAGTGACTGTGCCCTGGCCACCTTTCGTAAGGAGATTCTATGACTTGCTCAGTCATCTAATTGTTCTGCTGCCCCCTAAAATGCACATTAATTTGCAGTCTGTGCCCGAGGGGCAAAAGGTTCTGGAGAATTTGGTGGCACTTTCATGCTTTTGCATTGCTTGAGTGGGCAGAAAAGCTTCAGAGGCCTGACCCCAAGCATGGCAATGGAGCTGCTGCTGAACGGCCTCAGCTGCGGAGGAATGCTCACTTTTGTCAAGCTTTTCCAAGCGCATGGCCATTTCCCTCACCACTTCCCCACCCCTCCCCTCCCCAGCATGTGCTTGTGTAGTTCCTTCAGTCTGCGCTGCCTTGCCCCCCCCCATCCCCCGGGCTTGACCCTCACTGGAGCCCTTGCCCTGGCACTATACGGAAAGCCAGTTGGGAAAAAGCGACTTGCCTGTGACCCCCCCACTGAATGCCTTGATGTTCTACGGGTGATGCTCAGGAGCGTTGCGCAAGGTTGTGTACAGTCACCTCTCAGTTCCCCTTGAAGTTCAGGTCACCAGGCACACGCCCCTTAAAGGCAGTCATGAAGAATGCCGTTCTGAAGTCACCCCAATGTGGGCGGTAAATTTGATGTGGGGGTCGGGGCGATTCTAGCAAGTTCTGGAGCTCCAGAACTGCTGCACGGTGCACATTGGCTTCCAGTCATACTTCCATTTCATGCATAGCACTGTTGACCATTGGAATGTCCAGCCATTACAGTCCTCAAAGTTTGTGGCAATGGATTTTTCCAGAGTGCCACAGGGATATCAATCACCTAAGTCAGCAGTGCATAGGTGTAGAAATCAGATGACTGATCTGTTGTATGAATGGAAACTAGTTTATCACTTTCTGATCAAAAACAGCAGCAACGTGAGAAGGCATCTGTCAGGACTTCCCAGTCCAAAGTATCATGGATTGCACCCATTTAACTGTGCCATTGTAGAAATCATAAGTTCTACCGTTCCATCAACAACTCATCTGTGATCAACAACATAAATTAATGCTTGTCAATTTCCAACTCAATGGCAGCAATCACCATACTCTTTATCTGAAGGCAATGTATGGTGCCTCCTTTATTTGCATTAGACAGATTAGTTGCTAGGTAACTGAGGCTATCCTCTGAAGATATGACTTATGTCTTCTCAGACAGCTATGGAACACAAATACAAAGAAGTTTCAGAAGCTATGAAGGTTCTAGAACCAGGGCCTGGGAGAAGGGGGCGGTGCAGACTGTGCCAAACACCCGGGCCCGGGGCCTGGGCCCAGTGTTCCAAAATGTTTCTTGTCGTCCAAGTTGAAAGCCAGAGCTGCAGACCTGAAAAACTGGCTTGAAAAAAACAGATCTGTCAGGCTGAGACTTCTGATACTTTTTAAGCCGCTCTGTCAATTTCAGGTGAATTTCACTAGTTGCCACTCCTGCTCCCGACCTTTAGGCAGCTTCGCAATTCCGATTTTTTTTTAAAGCCCGCCAGGAAACCACGAACCTGCACGAAAGTGAGAAGCAGCAGCAGCAACTGAGAGTGTTCTTGCTTGAAAAATAGTAAATCCCTATAATTTTAAAACCAATTGGATGCTGTGTCGGGGGATTGGAAGGGAGGGATGGGAGGAAGGTTGCCGGGGGCAGGATGAGGGGAAGGTTGGGGCTGAGAGAAAGGTTTGAAGGGTGGAGTTGGATTGGGATGGGGGAAGGTTGGAGGACAGGAATGGGGGAAGGTTGGAGGACAGGAATGGGGGAAGGTTGGAGGGTGGGTTTGGGGGATGGTTGGAGGGGGTATGGGGCCAAGGGGGGATGGGAATGGGGGGGGAAGGTTGGAGGGTTGGATGGGGATGGGGGAAAAGTTGGAGGGGGTTGGGTAAAGTTGGAAGAGGGCGTTGGGGGAAGATTAGCTACAAATCTTAATTGTTTTTGCAAATGTAGTGATTGCTTTGTAGCCACTTGCCTAACATCAGTTGATTGCTCTGTGATTAATTATCCTTAGAGAATCTGCATTGGGCCTCCAATTTCACCATTACTACAGAAACTCTGCCTTCTGCATGCAGGTGAAATAAAAGAAAGACAAAACCTACATTTGTACAACACCTTTCATGATGTCTCAAACAGCTTTATAGCCAATTAAGCACTTTTGAGTTATAGTCACTGGTATAATGAAGGCAATGTTATCAAATAGCAGAGCAGGCTTGAGGGGCTGAATGACCTATTCCTACTCCCAATACATATGTTTGCATGTATTAGGGATGGATGAGGTGAATTGGACTAGATGGCCTTTGTCATCCATGATTATCTTGTGAACAGAGGGTAGAATCATGGCTGGAGTTCTGTTTATTTTGTCGCTAATGGAAGTTTACTGTGAGCAGGCTTTGTGGGTTGACATTGCCTGGACAGAAGTGCATAATGGGGTCATAGTGAATCAGTAACCTGTTTTACACTGTGCCTGATTCTCAGCAGTCTTTTCCATTGACTTCAATCTTGTCCTTTTGTCTACTTACCTATGATCCTGCTCTATCTTGATGCTTTTTATGAGTTTGTTGAGGTATTGAAATATTGTGATAAAATTCTGTTGCATAGCAGATATTGAAAATATATTGTAGTGAGAAGCAGTAATCAGCAGTCTTCAGACTTGCCTATCACAAAACAGATACAATTGTGAATCATTCAGTCTTTGTTCTCTGGCCTCTTAAAAGTTCTGTTGCACAGACACACTTGAGGGCCTGGAAACAAGAGAAGCACTGGGGCCCATTATTTCTCTCCCTGGCACTGTATAGAACACGTTGTAGACATCCTCAAACACATTATAGAACACATTGTTAGACATCCTCAAGCAGTACTTCAGAAGCACAGACAGTTCCAATGCAGTCCAGCAAATTTCTTGCAACTCATTGTCATCTGCTGCATGCCACATGTTGATTATTCTTTGAAGGAGAATGTTCCAATATTAGTCTTAATTGACTTTTACTTTTTTGAAACTGTGCCCCATAGTTCTACTTCCACAGTTTAACATGGATTAAAACCAAAGTTTTACTCCTCTGTAAGACGTCATAGACAATTCTGGGTGTGTGCTTACGTGATACATCACTGCAGAATTTTGCATGTGATTAGTGTCTATTTCTTACCAATCTAAAAAGGAAACTGTTATTACTGAAGTACAGCCACATGGTACCATACATGTTCCGGTCCTGTATCATGCTATTTCTATCATAGAACAGCACAATACTTGAAGATCATTAAATTGCAGACTATATAATTGTCCTGAAATGCCAAGACTTTACATTCAGTTTTGCAATTATTCTGTCATTAATGAACCACCGAAGTTTTGGTTTTGCTCTTCATGTCATCAGAACCCCGTGACTGAATTAGAGAAATGCTTTGTAATATAGTATCAGCAATTCTTTCTTTATGGTGCTTGTCAGAATGATTGATGGTCTATCTGACACAACTGCCATTCTAAGATGAACAGTATTGGTGCACATCACTAACCATACGGAAAGCAGCCAGTATGATGAAGACATAAATCTGAAAGATCTAGAGATACACGTGATCAAGGAGCTTGGTCATAAAGCAAGGTTACAGTCTTGTTAACGTTATTTGATGCTATAGGCTAAAACTAAGTCTGACCTATGGAGTAGATTGATGTAAAACAAATTTCCTAAAGCTTGGACTAATATTTCCAAAGTAACACATCTTTTGTGTAATTGTAGAAATTACCTGTAGGGATTCACCTCTGCTGAATTACTTGCAGGATAATTCATAAGAAAGCCATGATTATCATTGTAATTAGCTCACAGCTTTTCAAACAGCAACACCTTTCAAAGTAACTTTTATTCCAGCGGAAGAAAACATTTAGGAAGATATGTTTAAACACAACTATCTTTGTTTAATTGGTATGAGTGAATTTTTCTTTTTTGCTAAGTTTCTTACAAGAAAAGTTTTTAAATGTTGTAAAGGTACATGTTTTCATTTTCATTGTGTGGGCCATTAACAATGTCTGGATTTGTTTAATTGCATAATCATCAGATTATGACTTTGATTAAGAGACCTAATTGGTTCGATATCTCAATTTAATTAACAGTGTTCTTCCCTTGATCTACAAAATTAGTTTTTTCCATTTTAAACATTTATATTTGCACATCTTTTGACATATTTACCGCTGTACTTAAGGCATCGATGTTCTGTTCTTAATTGGATATTCTTGTATCAAATATTATTGTGGAGGCAACAACTGAAGTGTTTATATTAACATGGAATAATAACAGCTTGTATTTCCAAAGTGCTTTTTAGATCGAGAAACGCCACCAGATGTTTCACAGAGTTTTGAGTGAAATTTGGATGCTGAACCAATGAATGAAAACAGAGAGATATCCCAAAAGGGCATGTCTTAAAATGGGAGAGGGAGGTGAGAGTTGGCGGATTTGGGAGGAAATTGCAGAGAATGGGATTTAAGCAGCTGAAGACACGACAGTGAATGGTAATGGGGTAAAGAATAGACTGTAGAAGAATTTCAACCCAAGGCTGAGAATTTGAGTTTGAGGTATTAGAGAACCGAGAACCAGTGGAAGTCAACAAGATGAGTGTGGTGGGTCAGTGGGAGTTGGTACAGAGTGGGTTATGAGCAGCAGAGTCTTAGATGGACTTGAGCTTTTAGAGGATAGAAGGCAAGCAGTCAACTAGATGAATATTGGAGTTATTGAGTTTGGAAGTTACTTTTTAATTCATTCTCAGGGTGTGGCCATCATTGGCGAGGCCAGCATTTATTACCCAACTCTAATTTCCCTTGAGAAGTCTCCCTGTACCTGAGCCCATCACTTTTACTTCCATTTTCTTCTCTCTTACTCCTCCTAGACCCCTCTATCCTGCCATCATGCTTCCTTCCATTTCTCCCCTCAGGCATTTTGCTCTCTCAAATCTCAGCCCCAACTCTATAGCATTCCTTGACCTTCCTTTTCCCTGCCATCATCCCAGGCTTAACTCCCTATCAGATAATCTACAGCTTCCCACTTTGACACAACTGACATTCTCCAAACAGCCGATGCAGCCACCCATCGCTGTCTCCTTACGAGTGCCAACTACAAATGTTTCATCCTGTTCTCTTCAACCTTTCCACCCAATTGCCTTCTGGGGCTACTCTTTCCTACTTTCTTCCTGTCCCACTCGCATCCCCCAATGCTGCCACTGTGGACTCTGCCACTGGATCAGCTATCACTGCCCTTCTCCACACCTCTTTTTAGAATGTCTGTTCACTTGTGAGAAAGGCCGTTGCCAAGTCACTAGCTTATTGTGGATGATTGCATCAATGTTATGCTATGATGTCACCCAACTGAGGGGTGATGACACCTTCCCCTTAAATGAAGCTCCCTGCTTGTAATACCTGACCAAACTAGTTTCTTATCACCAAATCACAACTTAGTCTGTCCCTCTACTCCTCTGGCACCATCTCCTCCCTCGAGCAGCTCACCTTGTTCTAACCTCTCATTTTAAATTCACATTCTCTATTACCCATCCATGTGCCGTGACATTTTCCTTACCAAGATATCTTCATTGCTTTCCTCCCTTAGCCTCTGCACCATGACATCTCGTCCTCTGTGATTTCAACCTCCAATGCAACTCATCATGCTCTCTCTCTGAGTTTACTTTCTTCCTATCATCCTTAATCTTCCCTGCTGTACAAATTTCCTTACCCAAGTTGACGTCCACACCCTTGACCTTTCCATGTGTCCTCGCGGCTCCCATCATGTCAATCACAGATCAGACTTTCTCTGCTCACTTCCTTGTCTTGCCCTTCTCCCACATCCCTCTTCCTCCCAACTCTATTTCTTTCTGTGCCTGCCTTGGGAAAAAAAATTGCCCAGTTCACTTACAACTGTACTTTCAAAACTCTCCCAACTTTCCTAACTCTCTTGCTTTTGACCCTCCATTCAACACAATATTTCAACCGATCTGCTCAGCCATACCCTCACTTCCACTCGTCCCCATTAATGATCTCTTTGGGGGTTAGGAGGACAATGGGGTAACCATGATTGTGTCTGGTCACCCCCACCCCCACACCTATTCACTTACCTTCCTTGGAATCGTTCCCTTGAGTGCCTGTTTGCAGCTCCTGCTTCACTTGCCCAACTTCCTTCCCCCATCCTGAAGTCATTGATGCCAGTTTTGGGTCTGAACTTTTTAGATGAGGCAGGGAGTTAAAATGGCTTGGGCCTCATGTTGGTGAGTCAGGTGAGTGTAATGCTTGTCCTGAATTAAAAGTGTGACCTTAGTGCTTTAGAGAGAGAGCGAACATAAAGAAATCAAACAGTATGTGAAGTTTACTTGAGAACGTAAGAAATAGGAGCAGGAGTAGGCCATTCAGCCCCTCAAGTCTGTCCCGCCATTCAATAAGATCATGGCTGATCTGCCAAAGGCTGCAACTCCTCTTTCATGCCAGCTCTTCATAACCCTCAACTCCCCGATATTTCAAAAATCTACCTACCTCTTTAAGTGATCTAGCCTCCACAACTCTTTGTGGTAGAGAATTCCAGACATTCGCTACCCCCTGAGAGAAGAATTTCCTTCACATCTGTTTTAAATGCGTGCCCCCTTATTCTGTAACTATGTCCTCTAGTTTGAGATTCCCCCACTTGTGGAGTCTTGTGCAGTTTGGCTCAATATCTTGAAGTATGATCTTTTATTAGTGTTGTCAGCATTTGCCTTTCAGAAAAAAAATGGAAATTGACAGAGAATAAAATGTTTTCAAACCATGCGACAGTTTTTGATCGGGTACTGATGGGAATCGGGGAAGGGGTATCTCTCCACTATTGAAGTTATACCTAGCACAGAGAAAGTTATCTGTGGCGATTGGAGGCCATACGTCTCACCCCCAGGACATCACTGCAGGAGTTCCTCAGAGTAGTGTCCTAGCCCTAACCATCTTCAGTTGCTTCACCAAAGACCTTGCCTCCAACATAAGGTCAGAAATGGGGACGTTCAATGATAGATGCACAGTGTTCAGTTTGATTTGCAACCCTTAGATACTGAAGCAGTCCAGGCCCATATGCAACAAGACCATGACAACATTCAGGCTTGGGCTGATAAGCAGCAAGTAACATTCATGCCCCACAATGCCAGACAACAACCACCTCCAACAAGAGAGAATCTAGCCATCTCCCCTTGACGTTCAGTGGCATTGCCGTTAGTGAATACCCCACATTCAACACCGTGGAGGTTGCCATTGATCGGAAACTTAACTAGGCCAGCTATATAAATACTGTAGCAACAAGAACAAGTCAGAGACTAGGAATTCTGGGACAAGCAACTGGTTCCTGACTCCCCAAAGTCTGTATACCATCTACAAAGCACAAATCAGGAATACTATCCACTTGCCTGGATGATTGCAGTTCCTGCAACACTCAAGAAGGTCAACACCACCCAGAATAAAGCAGCCCACTTGTTCGGTACCCCATCCACCAGCTTTTACATTCTTGCCCACCACTGATGTGCACAACAGCAACTTGCTAAGGCTCTTTTAACAACATCCAAATCAGCGACCTCTGCCACCTAGGAGGGAGAGGGCAGCAAATTCAGGAGAACACCACCACCTACAATTTCCCTTCCGAGTCACATGCCATCCTGACTTGGAACTATCTCGCCCTTCTTTCACTGTCCCTGGAGCTGGCTTCCAAACAGCACTGTGGGTCGATGTTGGAGTAAAATGGAGGCAGGCAACCCCCTTGAAAACTATTTGCTGACCGGTCCATCTCCCAAGATATCCATTAAATCTGGAAGTGGGATGGTTTGAGACATGTTTGAAGTTTTAAAATTTTTAACTTCTCACCAATCCCAAACTCACCCGTTCTTGGGAATTAATATTATCTTCCATGTGACTCTGGTACATTGTATTTTTTTTTCTCTGTCTGTAGCACAATAAAAGTAATTAAGATTACTTTGAGATACAAAGAGAAAATACTTGTGTTTTTTTTAATCGTTTTGGGGATGTGGGCATTGCTAGCTAGGCCAGCATTTTTTTGCTCACCCCTAACTGCCCTTGAGAAGGTGGTGGTGAAGCACCTTCTTGAACCACAGCAGTCAATCTAGGGTAGGCATACCAAATTATATTTTTTATGGCATCTTTAAAGTGATAAAACATTTTCTGTTTAAATGATGATTATTATAACTAACAGACAGGAGCTAAGGGTGCAAAAGGGAATTATGAAACAAAATATGAGATCAACCAAGCCAAAAAGTTGGTAAAGGCTGAGTTGTTTAAAATCCCAGAGGGAAACTTTAAACAACTGTCATAACCTATATTTTCAATTGGTATGTTTTGAGTTGTAGCCCTAAATCAGGAATAAGACCATCAATTCTCGTGAGGTTTTTATATCAAAGTAAATGAAACATTTATTAATTTACAACAAATTAAACACACACACATGGCTATAAATTACACTATCATAACTTTTTAACTAATTCCCAAATGAATCTCCACTAAGGCAACAATAAACCATGGACTTAAACAGACACCAGCAAAGCATTTTCACCTTACGAATTCAAAATGAGGTTCATTCCAATTTGGTTCCTTTGCAGACACAGTGGTAGGCTTACAGTCTTAGATCTTACATGCTTCTGACCTGCGCACACATGACTCCTTTCTGTTATACCCAGCCTTCCCCTTTGAATGTCAATTTTCATTGTATCACCAGGCCCTTTAAACCCCTTTCAAAGTACCAATTTTATTAGTAATATAAACATTGCTTGGTGTCTTCTAGCTCGGTGCAAGATTTCATCCCCAGTCATTGAATGGTTTATTCAACAAAATGCAAATGCACCCTTTACCTTACTGTTTGCATCTCAAAACTGCTATACATCAAAGCACCCAGACCAGCTGGCTTTAATCCAATTAACACACATACTGTCAGACACAGCGAAACCTCTATTTTTTAAAAAATAATTTCCAATAACATTATATACATTAATATCCCTTATGACACCTAAAAAACCTGGTCAAAAAGATATGTTTTAAGGAGTATCTTAAAGGGAGGCAGAGAGTAGGTGATGTTGCCGAGGGAGAGCATGTAGATGTGAAACAGGTACTTTCATTTGTTAACCCATTTTAATTTGGTTTCCCCAGGCTTCAGGAAATCCAACAGGTAAAGAAAGTGAGAAGGACTGGGATCCACAAGCTAAGACTTTTTACAACACCTCGAGTAGTTTCCCTTGGCTCAAAAATGTTACCTGCTTCCAACTCCAGGATTCCTGGCTCCCAACTACAACCAGTTCACTCTATCCTCCCCAAATTCCATGGCCCTCCCTGATCATGCCCTTCTCCCTTCACGATCTCTCTTCTTTCCCCTATGACCTTGATCTCTCATTGTTTCCCTCTCTGCTCCTCAGCTGTGTCTTTATGCCACAGTTTTTCCCATGCAGGAAACCTGCAGTAAATAGTAGTTGGGATTCCAGGAAACCAGTTCTTCCATGTTTACCATCTAGAACTCCCTTGCTCTCCCCCAACTCCGATTGTGTTTCCCCATAAAAATCGGGGCCAAGGATTTTACACAGTGGTGGCAACCTCCTTAATCTTAAGGACAAATATGTATGGCATACATTTTGTTTTTGATGTATAGAGAGTAATGCAGACTTACAGCTAATGAATTGTATCCCCAATGAGCTTGAGATCTAAATCACGTTGTTTTTGAGATCAGCTGTATATGAACTACAACTCCTTCAACCTAGATGTTGTATCCTTCAATTAATATTAAGTTCTTCAAGGTTTTACCCCCTTTTTAATAAATAGCTGTATTCCATAGATGGGGCAATCTTATCATGTATTCCCATCAGATTCTACATCTGCACATAATATTATTAGTGGTTGAATCTTTGGATAATTTATTCAACTGCATTTGCAATTAATCTGATGTTCAAATGATCTACGACAGTTCTTGGATATATATATGTATACTTGGTGTGTGTGTGTATATATATATAAAGCATATATACATAACATATAGATATATACTTAGCTGTTGAGTAGCACAGAACTTCAATATTGCTGAAAAAAGAGACGTGCTGTCTAAGTTTTTCATCTTGTACTCATCAGGACAGATTCACAAGAACACCAAATCTCAAAGGGAACAACATTCATATTGCATGAGAAGAGGGCGCTGATTGGTTGGCAAGTGGACTTTGACAAGTGTTGCAATGGAGAATGCATTGGAGAACAGTTAACTGCCAAGCTTTTGTTTAAATTCAAACCAGGCTGGTTGACTCTGGTCAAAGCATTGCCATGAAGAATGAACCAGGGAATGGCTGACCCCCAAGCTTTAGCTGAAAAAGGTGCAATGTGTTTATATCTTCTTTCTGTTTGCAAAGGACAGGACCCCGTGTGTGAATATATGTAACTCCTAGCACTCGTAAGGGCTAGAATTACGAGCATTGCGAGCCCAACTGATAATTTTGAATTGGCTGTTGGTGTAATTCTTAGTATAATCAGAATTGTTTAGTAAACGTTGTCCAGTCGTGGAATCATATCTCATGTTGGACACTGTGTTCTGAATTTTGCAAGCATGGGTTGCATGAGTATAGTCAGTACTTTGCCTGCTGCGAACAGCTGAAGGAATGCGCTGTTTGATACAATCCATCAGTCATTGGGATGTACAGCCTATCTACCTAGCATTACACCGGCACTGTTTGACAGCGTCATAAATTGTACTGCCTAACCGCTTACAATAAAGTAAGTTTACAGTGTGGGTGTGTTTCAAATGAGTATTGCTTATGGTGCAGTCATCTATTGAGGCAGTATAACGGCACACTTGGATCAAATCAAAAAATGAAAGAAATTTGTGTACCTCAGACCAAACGTAGTGTTAGGCGCAGTGTAAATTAGCAATCCTACTACCAATCTGTTCAATCCCATCAGGAATGAACGCTCACTCGATCGTGGGACTGTCTCTCACTTCAGCATTATCAGTATGCTTGGAAATGAACACTGGCATAACCTTGGGCCTAAAAAACACGCTGAGAAATTCAATAGATAGCTTACCTGTTCTTAACTTACCTGAGAGTTGAACTATGTTGTTGATATACTGAATTTGGTCTTTATTGTACCTCTGTCTCAGTTATACAAATAGCTGCTCGGTCATACAGAACTTGAGTATTGTTACCAACCAATCAGCACCCCTTTCTCATGCAGTAAAAATCATTGCTCCTGTTGAGATTTGGTATTCTTGTGAATCTGATCTGATGAGTGCAAGGCAAAAAGCTTGAACAGCATGTCTCATATCTCATGCCACAAGATTTCACTTTTTTTTAAACAAAACACAAACTTTATTGTATGTAGAAAAAAAATAGACAAAACAAGCACTATTAACTTAAAAATTTGGTTTATAACTTTGTATGTTATCTGCTCAGGTTTACTTCTTCCTTCCCCCAAGAATTCTGTTTTAAGATGCATTGATCTTAAAGTTATTTACTTCTTGTAACCAGTCCTTTGGAAAATTCTCCTCAGCTCCATCTATTCTCAGAGGTAAAACTTTCATTTACCATCTCTTGACTGTGGATACCTGAAGCCCTTGTTCTGGTTACTTTTCAATATTCCCAAGTTATTTTCAGCTAATTACTTCCTTTTTCACAAGATTCTGTTGAACCCACTGTAGATTTTTCCTCTAGTTTCAAACTAGGCAGTCTTTCAGTTTCAATTTTGTGAGGGAACTGAAGCTAAGATTGAGCTTCACCTACTTTCCACATGGTGAATGTTGAAGTTACATTTTTACTCTGCTTACAATGCAGATCTATCTAACAGTAATTTACTCTGGCTATCTTCTCTTGGTGAGCTGCAAACCACATGTGGGCAAAACTGCAATTAACTCTCCCAGAAAACACCCAGATAAATTGAATCCAGAAAACCTCCCGAAGCTCCACCCATCTCCATGGCCCCATAGTATGTTTTGTGTCATGAAAAGATATGAATGTCTATAATTTTATTGGAAATTATTTTTAAATTGGAATTGTGTTAGGTTCTGTGTCTATGTGTGTGTGTTAATTGAATTAAAGTCAGCTAGTCTGGATGATTTGATGTATAGTAGTTTGAGATGTTAATTAGATAAACGTAAGGAGGAAAAGGTAAAAAATACATTTTCGTACATTGAAGAAACCATTCAAAAGAACGGGTAAAATCATGCACCTAGCTGGGAGACACCAAGCAATGTGTTTATATTACTAATAAAAGTGGTGGAAAGAAAGGATTATTGTTGGAGAGGTAAAATTTAAAAACTTAGTAATACAATGGAAAATTTACATTCAAAGGGGAAGCTAGGTATAAACCGAAAGGAGTTTGTTGTGTGTAAGTCAGAGGCATTTAAGATCTAACCAGCCTGTAAGCCTACAACTATGCCTGCAAAGGAACCAAATTGCAAGGGACCTCATTTTGTATTGGTAAGGGCAAATGTGCTTTGCCTGGGCTCTTCTAAAGTTTGAATTTTACTGTTGTCTTAATTGGTGCGAAACTGAGAGTCAGATTAATTTGGGGATTTGTTAAAAAATTATGATAGTAATTTGTAGACATTTGTATGTGTTTAATTTGTTAAATTAATAAATGTTTAATTTAGTTTTATATAAAAAAAACCTCTTGAAGTTCAGTGGTCTTATTCTTGAGTTTAAAGCTGCATCTCAAGCATACCAATTGAAAATATAGGTTATGACAGTTGTTCAAGTTTCCATCTGGGATTTAAACAACTCAGCCTTTATGTGTCATAACAACACCAGTAAAATAATACTTACTGCTTGGCAACTTCAAGCTTTTCTAGGTATTTCAATTTTTGAGTCTCTCAATTATAAGAACAGTAAGCATTGGACGGCAGTTTCCTAATTTTTGAATTTAAGTTTGCATATACAGTCCCCAAAAGTTGCAGCTGAGTGATAGCTTTACCAAAATCTGGCCCAATAATTACTATATAGTGTTTCACTTTGACTTTGCAATTTTTTTCAAATTTGAAGAAAAAGAAATCACCAATACAATACACCTTTGCAACATAAAAATCAGATTTGACAGAAATGAAAGTCCTATGTATTTAAACTGAGCCTGGAACCTGGTATTTCCAAAGTTGGAAGCTCTGAGTAGTTTGTGTTATGGAAACAAATTATCCTCCCAGAATAAGACCATGGAGTCTAAGATGGCGCCTAATAGTAACTTCAGTCTTTCTTCTGGAATAGCAATGATGAAATTTAATTTTGGTTTACTGAGTCAATGGAAATAATAGAAGTTTTCAATGTTATAGTGCATCTCAAACGCTTCAGGCTCTGACAATCAATCTTTTTCCAGTGCGACCAATACTGCATGCCAGCAGTTGTGAAGTGAACATGGATGGATTTGAACACTCTGGCTGTGCACTGCTGAGCAGGACCAAGGCTTTCAAACCTTTTAATTTGGTCTGTCTCCCCAGGGGGCTAACATAATGGAAGAACAGGACTTGCGCGAGCTTGGAATTCATGAAGCAGGTCATCGGCGAAAAATTCTTCAAGCTGCACGTTCCCTTCCAAAGGTAAGACTTCTGATTAAAATTTTGTATGCAAGCAGACGAAAAATTGATTAGCATTCAACATAAATGAGAATTTAGTAATTTACAGCAAACAACAGAAGTTGACTTACTAACCCATTGGATGTAATTATTATTGAACAGATTGATTTATTCAAGACAGTTTCAAATAAATGATATAGAAGTGTACATCAGTTTATAGGGAATGGTAACAAATTGATGATATTCCATTTTATTTTATTATATTGTGGTCAATGTAAATTTTTTAAAAAGCCAAAGCAAAATGGATCATGCTATTTAAACTAATTAGAAGAAAATCTGATTTACAAGTTGTTTTGAATACGAGTGCACTTTATGTCTCAAACAAAGGAAAGCGGTTAAACAAATTTTCTCATATCAAAAATTGCTAGGATACGAAATGTATTCGCACAAGTGGCCATCAAATCAAAGTTAATCGCAACATTTAATAGAGCATTAGACAAACAAAGAAAATACAAAAGGATTTGGGAGAAAGAAAAAAATAATAGGATTAGTATGGACCATTTCAGAACAGATGTTGCACAAGTTTAGATGGAGCAGGCTGCATACTTTTATGTTGAAGTTTCATTAATTTATCCCAGAGTGCACAGTTTTACAGTAGTGCCACATGCAGGCATGTCACAAAGACAGCTAATCTCTTCATAGAATCAAGTCAGTTTAAAAGCAATTCTCATTAATCAGAGAATAATTATTTTAGGAAGGACAAACAGTGCTTAAGTTCTATAATGAATTAAAGACATTAGTACACAACTCACTTTCTTGTGAAAATGACCAACATAAACCAGAATCCAGTGCAAGCAGAAAGAACCATAATACCACTCAGTGTATTTTGCAATGACTGAAGCAAGTGTTTATGCTCGCACATCAAACAAAGACCCAAAAATCATATGCACCACTTGCATCTCCCTTCAGATTCAGTTAGGTCAGGCTAGATTTTGTGGGTGCGATGGGGGTCTCGCCCACTGGTTGGAGAACCAGCGGGGAACCCTGTCAGTTACTCGTTGAGGGCCCAAAGGAATCAAGTACTTTCAGGTAATTACATAGCCAATGTCAGGCTTCCCCCGTGATTGAGATCCCAGCTGCTGGAAGTCCAGCAGCCAGTCAGAGACCAGCAGCTACTCCTCGCCACCAGTGCCTGTGGGAGGGATGGCTGCTGGCAGCACCGCACCCACCACTGGCCTAGGAATGTTGCAGGACCCCATACCAAAGGTAGCTTTCAGCAGCTCCCCACCCTCCCTCCCCCCAATGCCAGGTCTCTTGATCAGGCATACAGTGTCTGACAACAGGACCCTGGAGGCTGCTCTGGCAAATTGATGAGGCAGCACTAAATTGTGGTGGCCTCTGGGATAATGGCTGTCAATTGGCCCATTATTGAGCCTAATTGACATCCTGCCCGCGGCGGCCGGGAATTCCGTGTCAGCCTCTTCTTTCTCCGGCTTAATCGGGGGAGTTCCACCATCACTGGGAGACTGACATGGAGGTCTCCTGCCATTAAGTTGGCCTGGCTACCATTGTTCCCACTGTGGCAGGCTGCATTAAATCCAGCCATAATAAAGCTAAAATTATGTTACTACATATTGAAAAAATATTGATTGGAGATTCAGTGCCAGCTAGTGACTGTTGCTGTTTTCTCTGTTGAAAGTTTTGCAAAACAACTTGATGAATATCATATGATGTTTGCAGACTACTTAGCCTAACAATGTTCTACAGGATGCTGTAACTGAACACTTAATATCTATGCTGTTTGTAGGGCACAATCAGTTTGGTTTTAGAAGGAAATGCCTTGCAAACGCACTCAAATTATTTGAGGAAGCAACTAAACTGATGGATGAGGGCAATCTAGTAGATCTAATCTCCGCTACAGAGGCTCCCTTATATTTTCAAAAGGCTTAAAGTTCAGTGAAATAGTTGTTAATTGTCTAGTCACATTGAGAATTAGCTTGACAACGGAACTGGATGGTGATAAATGGAAATGCCTTGCCTGTGCATACTCACAGATATTTGTTCTAGAAGCTCTGCTATTTACAGCACTTACAAGTAATCTGTAACTGATGACTATGGAAGTTGCATTACATTTTCAGTTTGCCCAAAGCTCAGTGGGTGGCTAAATAGTAGGAAGGAAATTGATTGTCTTTGACTGAGACTTAGGTTAATTTGTCTAAGATTTGGCAAACTGTATTTAATGTGGACAAACATAGGATAATGTATGTAGAAACAGATAATGGTGGTCAAAAATATTTGGAAATGATGAGTAGTCACGCTCTGAAAGCAACTGGCCAGAATAACCCAATTATTAATCTGATTACAGGAGTTTGTCTAGACAATTGGCCTACTGCAATAGGCTACAGGACAGAGGGATTTGGGAGTCCCTGTGCATGAATCCCAAAAAGCTAACATACAAGTTCAACAGGTAATAGGGAAGGCAAATGGAATGTTGGCCTTTATTTCAAAGGGAATGGAGTATAAAAATAGGGAAGTCTTGCTAAAACTATACAAGGCACCAGTTAGACCACACCTCGAATACAGTGAACAGTTTTGGTCCCTATATCAAAGGAAAGATATACTGGCATTGGAGGCAGTCCAGAGAAGGTTCACTAGGTTGATTCTGGGTAAGGAGGGATTTTCTTATGAGGAGAGGTTGAGTAGGTTGGGCCTGTACTCATTGGAGTTTAGATGAATGAGAGGCGACCTTATTGAAACATATAAGATTCTTAGGAGGCTTGACAGGATAGATGCTGAGAGGTTGTTTCCCTTTATGGGAGAGTCTAGGAACAGAGGGCATAATCTCAAAGTAAGGGGTCGCCCATTTAAAACAGATGAGGAGGATTTCTCTCAAAGGGTAGTTAATCTGTGGAATTCTTTACCGCAGAGGACTGTAGAAGCTGGGTCGTTAAGTATATTCAAGGCTGAGATAGATTTTTAATCAGCAAGGGAATCTAGGCTTATGGGGGGAAAAGGCAGGAAAATGGAGTTGAGATTTATCAGATCAGCCATGATCTCATTGAATGGTGGAGCAGACTCAATGGACCAAATGGCCTACTTCTGCTCCTACGTCTTATGGTCTTACTATTTGGAGCAATGTATTTTCTCTGGACACCTTATCTGTTCAAAGTAACGAAAAGTCCAGATCATCTGAAAAAAATATACTTAAACCATGAACAGAGAACTGATCACAAGTATGATGTTCACATTCCTCAAGCCAGGTTTAAGATTATATCAGCCCCACCATCCCCAGAAGATAATGGATTTGTTAACAGACCCCAGTGAGGGTTGTTGATTTGGGCGAAGTTGGGAATTTTCAAAGAAAGTGGATAACTATCTTTTGTATAAGGAGATTGCAGATTATAGAGATATTAATCAAATGCTGGAAATACTGAGGAGGACAGGCAGCACTTATGGAGAGAGAAACTGAGTTAATGTTTTAGGTAGATGACTTTTCATCAGAACTGGGAAAATGTTAGAGATGTAACAGGTAGGGAGAAGGAAATTTCTTCCCAAAAATGCTTTGTTTAGCAACTTTTTTTGCAGTATTATGAAATGAACCTGAAGATTTGATTCTTGCATGTGAAATAATATGCAAGTTTGATTTTGAAATGCTGACTGTGAAGACTGCAACCTGTGAAGTGGCATCTTAAATACCTCAACTGTTACTATGATCAATGAATTGTGGAAAAGCTCAGCAGTTACAGTTTCAGCCTTGCATTAATTGTGCTGAATGGACAACTATAGCCCTGTAGGATTTGCATGCTTTAGGTTTCCTTAACCATCATGATCCCTCAATATTACATTGCATTCATCTCTTAAAAAGACAGAAGTTACAAAATGCTTGGGCAAGTAGCAAAAGGAAGTGATGGTAATTAATAACATTAATTGTTAAATGTCAAATATTTGTAGCAATTCTTAATGTAAATTATTAGTACTTACCTCAGGTACAGTGAAGTAGATTACACTGAATATTTTAAATTTAATTGGTGTTTGATATCTACAGTTATCTTCAGGTCTTTCCATGGATCATCATTTTAATCACAGTTCTGTGAAGACTCATGTTTTGGTAGGGGAATAAATAGACAGTAAATACTCAGTAGGTTCATGACTCTGCTAAACCTGATGTTGGGATCTCCGAGCTGTCATGTGCAAATCATGTCTTTTTTAAAAATTTAGGCATTTAATTTTATATTTGGCTTGTCAGGGAGAGTGTTGGCAATAGATTTTTTGGTGGTTTGCGACCCAAGTATCTAAAGTGTATCAAGCCCTTTCCATTTTACATCCTCGCAACCCTTTCATAAGATCAAAGAAAGTTAATGCAGAAACAGGCCCTTTAATCCATCATGATATTTTACTTAATGTACCGTTAATCCATTCCATTCTCTTTTTCTTGTTCCTGATATATTACTGATATGGAGGTCCTGGTACTTATTGTCCACCTACTGAGGGCTCGATCTATTCTGGGAAGAAGGGGAAAGCAGGGTCACTGATATTAAAGTTCTAAAATGATATGTCTGGCAATGGAACCTTAGAATCAAGTCATCTCTGTGTTCCAGTTGATCAATTAGCCTAATTCATGATGGTATCTGAAGACATAGACCTATCACTAGGGGCTATCCTATCACTAGAATTCATTCCAGCATGAGAAACAGCATCTTTTGATTAGGCGTTTGTCATGAAGAGGTATTAATGTGCATAATGTTATTGGAAATTATTTTTTAAATAGAATTCTAGTGGGGGTCTGTGTCTAGGTGTGGGTGTCTTAATTGGATTAAAGACAGCTAGTCTGGGTGTTTTGATGTATAGTAGTTTTGAGATGTTAATTGGGTGAACAGCAAGGTAAAGTGTTCATTTGCATTTGCTGAATAACCCATTTAAGACTATAGGTAAAATCTTGCACCTAGCTAGAAGAGGCCAAACAACGTGTTTATTTTTTTCAGCATACTAATGAAATTGATGCTATGAAAGGGGTTTTATTGTTAGAAGAGCTGAAATTCAAAAGACCTAGTGATACAATGGAAAATTTCCATTCAAGGGGAAAGCTAGGTATGTGTAAAGTAGAGGCATTTAAGACCTAACCAGCCTCCACGCCTCCAACAACTTGAAAAAGAACCTCAATTGGAATTTGTAAGGTCAAATATGCTTTGCCTAGTGTCTAATTAAAGTCTATAGGTTACTGTTGCCTTAGTGGAGATTTACCTGGAGGTGATTAATTTGGGGATTTTTAAAAATACTATTATAGTAATTTGAAGCCACGTGTTTGTGTTTAATTTGTTGTTAAATTAATACATGTTTAATTTAGTTTATATAAAAACCACAAGACTCTGTGGTCTTATTCCTACTGAACTCAAAGTCTGCATCTCAAAATTACGAATTGCAAAAATGGATTATGACAGTTGTTTCAAGTTTTTCTCTAGGATTTGAACAACTCAGCCTTTACCGTCGGCTGTGTCATAATGTTCTTCACCATTGAGAAATACATAGGTTGTAAAATTCACTGTGTTAGCAGGCCTTTGGACTAAATAATTAAATTTCACGGTAACCACCCCAAAATTATAATTCTTTTATTCTTAGAGAACAAGACGACCTCCATTATTATAGTTTTATCAGTTCAAATAACTTGATGTACTATATTCTGATTATTGATTTTGTGTTGCAGATTAAACCATTTGGTTTTGATGGAAACAGCAATACTTCAATCGTAGCATGGTTAGAATCACTTGGACTGCAGGATTACAGTCAGACATTTCTGTCCAGTGGGTACAATTCAATGGATTGTGTGAAAAACCTCTGGGAACTGGAAATTGTAAATGTAAGCTAAATAAATGTTTGTCGTCTTGTAAGAAGATGGTAAAACTACTTTAACTGACCTGATCCCTGTTGAAAAATCATATACTTGCATAAATATATGAAGTAAGTTTTAGAACTTTTTTTGAGGGGTGGGACACTCAGATTCCCCTCACTGCTTTGAGCTGTGGCTCACCTGCTTCTCAGCTGCTGACAGACTTCTGAAGTGGGAGGGCTTTGGGGATGAATCTTGCTATGATTCTCTCTCCCTCCCTCTCTGTCTGTCTGTCTCTTCCTCCCCCCCACCCTTCTTTCTTTCTCTCTCTCCCTCTCTCTCCAACCCCCCTCTCTTTCACTTTTTTTCTTTAATTCAATACAAAATAGCCATTTATGACAGCTCTGGAATTCCCTCTCTTACCCTCCCGACCTTCTATATCCTCCTCTGTTAGAACCTACCTGTTTGACCAAGCTTTTGGTCAGTTGGCTTAATATCTCCTCCTGTGATTATTGTGACAGGTAATGCTCCTGTGAAATGCCTTGAGACATTTTGCTGCATTAAAGATGATATATAAATGCTAGTTATTGTATTTCTTCCAGATGAGAATGAATCTTGTAGTTTAAATTTTTTAATTGTGCATAATTACTTTCAAAGAGGATAGTTTATACTGAAGTAGCTCTTCAAACAGCTGCACAAATTGTTGAATATGTAATTGAATTAGTGGGCAAGGGCAATAGATGGAATTAAACTCTTGGGTTTATGTAGTGCTTTCCTGACTTCTGGACGTGCCAAAACACTTGATAGCAAATGAGGTATTTTTTGATCTGTATCCTTGTTGCAATATAAGGAAAATGAGTAGCCAGTTTGTTTCATAGTTTTATCCTATAAACAGCAATAGGATTATGACTGGATACTCTGTTTTAGTAATGTTGGTTGAAGGCTAAATACCCACCTGGGAACTGAACAGAATGCTTTTGCTCTTGATCTGAGTTTCTATAATGTGTATTCTAGAATACCTCAGCATTTGCTTCTGATGCCAAATTGTTGTCAGGTGACGGTAGAGACAATTGATGAAATTACATCTCTATCGTCTGCCCTTGGTAATAAGGTTTGATATAATTTAAGGTTTGATCAATGCTCTGACAGTTTCTACACCTAATGCTCTTGTTTGAAAACAACCTTCAAAAGTCAATTCTATAGAATCTCTGCTTTTGCAAAACAGTTATACGTAAACACAAGTTGGTATCACAGAGTAGTTCATTTTGGTCCAAGAGTTTCCCCTCCCACCACAACATCCAACATCCTAAATATTGTCAAAAATACTATTATAAATATCCCTGTGATCAACCAAAAATGATGTATTATCTCACAAATTAAACAAAAAAAAACAAGATCTCTAATTGAATTCCAGTTTGAATCATAGTACAGTTAGAAATGAAAATGTCTCCGGGTGTAACTTTGTTTCAAGCATTTGCTACCATGGTATTGCTTACTTAACTGAATTTTGGGAAACGCTGCAGAGTAATCATTAATGCTGACCATCAACATTTCACACGAGTGGTGATTTAGCGAGTCAGTTTCTTAATGCCACATCTGTTTGTGCCCTGTCTTTGATGGAAAAGATCCCAGTTCCAGCATTCTGTAGGTGGGAATTCTTGCAAACGTAGAGTTTCCTCCTACAGCGTATAGCAGCCAGAATCATTTCAACCAGCAGTTCCCAGGTAGGAGTAGCATGATAGAAGGGCGAAAATGGGTGGCATGAAGGGAAATAGGATGGGAGCAATATATGGTAGGAAAGCGGAAAAAACTAACAGTGCTTTCAGAGAGAAAAAAAGGATGTGGATGATGCGATGTTAGAATGGGGAGGAAGGCAAATATCATCTTGAACTGGGGGAGTGGTGAGGGGGAGGAAAATATCTGGTTGAACTGAACTGATTGAGTGCCATTGTTATGGCACAGCAGATGGAAAATGCTCAAATCCCAGAGGGAAACTTGAAACAGCTGCCACAATGTTCTGCAATTTGTATTTTTATTTTGAGATGCGTGCCTTGAAACCAATAGTAATAAGTCCACCTGAGTCTTAAGAGGTTTTTTTACAAAACTAAATTAAACATTTATTAATAGTAGAAAAGAGTTTAAGCACATACATAGGTCTACAAAACACCACTATAATAACTTCTAACTCTCCAAATTAATCTGACTCCCAGTTACTCCTCCATTAAGGCAACAGTGCAAACAAATAAATTTCAACAGACCCAGGCAAAGCACACAATACCCAGGACAGTGATATTCATAGTGAGTTTTCTTAGCTTCAGTTCCTGCAGACAGCAACTTGATACAGAGAGGTTGGAGGCTTTTCACACTTGTTAGATCTTAGAATGCCTTCCACCTTACAAATAACTTCATCTCATTTATACATGTTTCTCCCATTTTAATGTAAATCCCATTATTCCAATATGTCTTTGCAGCTTTACTTTGCTTATAATATAAATCTTTCATAGGACTTATATTATCAGTAACCTTTTGGGAAAAATAAACACACTTTGATTTTGCTTCATATGGCTAGGTATAACACCCCATCATCTCTTTGAAATTCAAACTACTCTGGCTCATCTAAAAATGTAAATATTCCTCACACCTCATATTCTAAAACTTCAACCATGTTTACATATTTAGCATTTCAAACCTAACTTCTCTTTTGATGACTCAAAAGCTCCAGATTAGTTGTTTGCAATTCAATTAAAACCCTTCCACGCACATATCCACATAGAGAAACTAATCCAACCCCACTATTAACCTAGTTTTACAATAAATCTCAATAATATTATGAAGATTATTATATTTTCATGACAGCTATCTTCAATGGAAAGATGGACAATTCCACTGAACTGCGGTGGAGGGTGTAGATTGCTAAATCAATTTGGAGGATGTAGGAAGCTGTGAGTGTAAACTGAAAAGATTGGAAGGGAGTGAGTGAGTGTGTCTCTGTGGAAGGATGAGGAGTTGGATGGAATACAGTGTCTTGATGGCTCAAAAAGAGTGGTGAATGACCCTGTCAACTGGGGTGGGAGTGTTGGATGTGCAAATACCTGTTAAGGTAATTTTTGGTTGAGTGATGATCTGGTTGGTTTGCTGAAAATCCAAATGTCGCTTGGATTTTTCATCTTAAAAGAAAAAACGTTATCAGTTGTGAAATAGAAGTTTAGCCAAATGCATACTTTTAATGTAAAAATTCTAAATTTCCAAGGATGTTTGTCTCAGACCCCTCCCCAGAGATGTCTCCCAATTTTGTGCCTTCAGCATTTCTATTGTCCCCTTCAGATTTTCATGCAAAGCTTTTTTTTTTCTACAATACAGATGAACAAACATTCCTGTAGCTTAAGTCATACCACCAGTGTGCTGCTTGTTTTCACATATTGTGCTTATAATGAGGGCTGTTTTTGAGTTGTGAGCATTTTTGGGGCTGTGTCAGCTTTTTGAAGCTACTTGTCAGCTTTAGCTAGTTTGCTAGTTTGGCATGTATGAGAAATGAAAGAAAAATACCTTGAGAGTATCCCATGAATTTTTTTTTTAAAATGCTTTTTGTCTGACTCTACAAAATGCTAGCATTTTGTATTGTAGGATAATCATACAGCACAGAAGGACAGAGAATCTGGTACCAGACAAAATTAGCTGGCTGAAGAATTCAAAGCAGATACAGAAGTTGTTTAAAAACTGGCAAAATACTTTGGAACACAGTTGCGTATTACTCTACCCAATAAATCATGGATTCATTCTGCAGTCTACTGCATTGCTTCATTGCCATCTCAGGAGCAGTGAGCTGAGCTAAGTTTTTCACTGTGGAGGAGCAATGAATGGAACCCAGTTGATCTTTTACAGAAACCTGGGAAAATTCAAATCAACTCTCCCAAAAGCTATTCTTCCACATCCTCCAACATTTAATTTAGACCGACATAGGAAAAAACTACCTGGGACCAGGTTGCCATCTTCCTAGCTGGCCCTTTCTCATCTACATGCTGTACCTCCGAATCACACAGTGCAGAAGAGGCCCTTCAGCCCATTGAGTCTGCAATGACATGTGAGAAACACCTGACCTACCTACCTAATCTCATTTACCAGCACTTGGCCCATAGCCTTGAATGTTATGATGTGCCAAGTGCTCAACCAGGTACTTTTTAAAAGATGTGAGGCAACCCGCCTCCACCATCCTCCCAAGCAGTGCATTCCAGACCATCACCACCCTCTGGGTAAATATGTTTTTCCTCACATCCCCCAAAAACCTCCTGCCCTCACCTTGAACTTATGTCTCCTCATGACTGACCCTTCAACTAAGGGGAACAACTGCTTCCTATCCACCCTGTCCATGCCCCTCATAATCTTGTACACCTCGATCAGGTCGCCTCTCAGCCTTCTCTGCTTCAACGAAAACAACCCAAGTCTATCCAACCTCTCTTCATAATTTAAATGTTTCATCCCAGGCAACATCCTGGTGAATCTCCTCTGCACCCCCTCCAGTGCTCTCACATCCTTCCTATAATGTGGCGAGCAGAACTGCACACACTACTCCAGCTGTAGCCTCATCAAGGTTCTATACAACTCCAACATGACTTCCCTACTTTTGTAATCTATGCCTCAATTGATAAAGGCAAGTGTCCCATATGCCTTTTTGACTACCTCACTAAATGCCCCTCTGCTTTCAGAGACCTATGGACACATACGCCAAGGCCCCTTTGTTCCTCAGAACTTCCTAGTGTCATGCCGTTCATTGAATACGTCCTTATCAAATTACTCCTTCCAAAGTGTATCATCTCACTTTTCAGGGTTAAATTCCATCTGCCACTTATCTGCCCATTTGACCATCCCATCTATATCTTCCTGTAGCCCAAGACACTCAACCTCACTGTTAACCACCCAGCTAATCTTTGTGTCATCCGCAAACTTACTAATCCTACACCCCACATAGTCATCAATGTCATTTATATAAATGATGAATAATAGAGGACCCAACACAGATCCCTGTGGTAGGCCATTGGACACTGGCTTCCAGTCTCTAAAGCATCCTTCTGTCATCACCCTCTGTCTCCTACAACTAAGCCAATTTTGAATCCACCTTATCAAATTACCCTGTATCCCATATGCATTTGCCTTCTTTATAAGTCTCCCATGTGGGACCTTGTCAAAGGCTTTGCTGAAATCCATATAAACTACATCAATTGCACTACCCTCATCTACACACCTGGTCACCTCCTCAAAAAATGCAATTAAATTTGTTAGGCATGATCTCCCTCTGACAAAGCCATGCTGATTATCCCTGACCAAACCTTGCCTCTCCAAGTGGAGATAGATTCTCTCCTTCAGAATTTTCTCCAGTAGTTTCCCTACCACTGACATGAGACTCACTGGCCTGTGGTTCCCTTTCTTATCTCTACAACCCTTCTTAAATAGCGTAGCCACATTAGCTGTTTTCCAGTCCTCTGGCACCCCCCCTGTGGCCAGAGAGGAATTAAAAATTTGGATCAGAGCCCCTGCGATCTCCTCCCTTGCCTCCCTCAGCAGTCTGGGACACAAATCATCCGGACCTGGAGATTTGTCCACTTTTAAGTCTAGCAACATCTCCAATATCTTTTTACTCCCTATATCAATTAGCTCAAGAACCTCAAGTCTCTCTCCCCGAGTTCCATACCTTTGCCTTCATTCTCTTGGGTGAAGACGGATGTGAAGTATTCGCTCAACGCTCTAGCAATGTCATCTGGCTCCATCCATAGATTGCCCTATTGATCCCTAATGGGCTCTACTCTTTCCCTGGTTATCCTCTTCCCATTGATATACTTATAGAATATCTTGGGATTTTCCCTATTTTTACCAGCCAGAGCTTTCTCATATACCCTCTTTGCTCTCCTGATAGCTTTCTTAAGCTCCACCCTGCAATTTCTGTACTCCACTAATGCCTCTGCTGATTGGGTTCCCTTGTGCCTGCCAAAAGCCTCTCCTTTCCTTCTCTTCATATCCTTAATATCTCTGGTTATCCATGCTTCTCTGGGCTTGTTACTCCTTCCTATCATCCTAGAGGGAACATGTTGAGCCTGTACCCTCCCCATTTCCTTTTTGAACACCCCCCCCCTGCCCACTGTTCCTCTGTAGATTTCCCCACAAGTAGCTGTTCTCAGTCTACCTTGGCCAGATCCTGCCGTATTTTACTAAAATCCGCTCTCCCCCCATCCAAAACATTTTTTTGCGATTTGTCTATTTCTTTGTCCGTAACAAGCTTAAATTGTACCAGGTTGTGGTGGTCGCTATCACTAAAATGCTCCTTCACCACCACCTCAGCCACCTGTCCAGCTTCATTCCCCAGAGTTAGGTCCAGCACTATGCCGCGCCTTGTTGGACCCTCTACATATTGACCTGTACACATTTCAAGAAATCCACTCCTTCCAAGCCCGTAACACTATGTCTATCCCAATTAATGTTGGGAAAGTTGAAATCAGCGAATATAATTACACTATTGTTATTGTTTTTACACACCCCTGCAAATTGTGCACATATTTGCTCCTCAATTTCCCGCTGATTTTCTGGGGGTCTATAATAAACACCTAACAATGTGGCTGCCCCTTTTTTATTCCTAAGCTCTATCCACAAAGCTTCATTCGATGCCCCCTCCAAGATATCACCTCTCCTTACTGCAGTAACTGACTCCTTAACTAATAATGCAATGCCTCCTCCTCTTTTACCCCCTCCCCTGTCTCGCCTGAAGATTCTATATCCCGGAATGTTGAACTGCCAATCTTGCCCCTCCCTCAACCATGTCTCAGTAATGGTTACTATATCACAATTCCACGTGTCAATCCTCACCCTTAACTCATCCGTCTTACCTGTAATACTCCTGGCATTAAAGTAGAGGCCATCCACCCTTGCCTCACTCCCTTGGAACTTAATGCAGCTGTATTCCCTCTGACTTGATTGTTTTACTGTATATGATGTGTCCCTATTCTGGTAACATTCTGTGTCCCCTTCCCCCGCCGAATTAGTTTAAACTCCTCCCAACAGCACTAGCAAACCCGCCTGCAAGGATGTTAGTCCCGCTCTGGTTCAGATGTAGACCGTCCCTCAGTGACATCATCTTAGCATGTAGCATGCAAACTAGGATACAAAGAAGTATCCCAAAAGAGGGAACTGTATAAAATAAGATTTTTGTAATAAATAATGACTGAGCTTTATTATAAAATGTAAGCACTCTAACTTGCTGTAATCAAAATGGAAATACTGAGATGTAAATAAGCCTTTTTTCTAAGTTCATTTCATTCGTTCAAACGCTATAGTAATTATTAGTTTTTCCTCCAAATGATGGCATGTAATCATTTGGGTCTACTTTCAGAATTATTTTACTTAAGAGAATAGACTATTGAAATTCCATATTTCTTTGAAAACAATAGACCCCATTTAGCACAAAAGGGTTGTAAAAAACTGCTTGATTCATTTTGATTATTTGAAGATGGAACATGGATAAAGGAACAAGAAGATATCTCTTTGGAATCGAAACCATGTGTGTGACAGAACATTCAGTTACTATTTCCATAAGAAAGCAAATCAGTCAATAACTGTCGATTTAGCAAGGCCACACCATTGCATGAAGAGCTGATTGCTCGTAGGTTTGGAGTAATTCTTATTGAATGAGTTTCTCATTGGTTGAATTAATCAACCTTGGCTATAAGTTGTGGAAAGAACTGGTTTTCTTGCAACCTCATTTGCATTCACTTTGACCTCAAGTGACTTTTTCTGAGGAAGTGTGTTCAAGCATCAAGGACATTCTGTCGACTGTTAGAAGGTGAATGATATCCTATATCACTGTGACAAAGATAAACTATGTCACCTTGTCCTTCTCAATCTGTTTACAAACTCTGGCACTGTCGTCTGCCCTATCCTCCTCTGAAACCTCTCCACTATTGTCCAGCTGGGTGGGACTGCCCTTACTTAGTTCCATTCTTAACCATCTAACTGTAGCCAGAGAATCTCGTGCAATGGCTTCTCTTCCTGCTCCAGCACCATTATCCCTGGGTGCCCACAAGGATTTTTCCTACATCTCATCTACATCCTGCTCCTCAGGGACATCATCTTTCACATGTACCCTGATGACAACCATTGCTCTATCTCTCCACCACCCCTATTCTCTTTAAATTGTCAGATTGCTTGATTGTGGTAATATATGAGCAGAAGTTTACTCCAATTAAATATTGGGAAGATGGAAGCCGTCTTCAGTTTCTGCTAGAAACCTTTTCCCTGGGCACCAATTTCATCCCTCCCTTTGGCAACTGTCTGAGACTGAACCAGACTGTTTGCAACTTTGGTTTCATGCTTGACCCTGAGATTACCACCTGATCACACCTCCACACCATTACTAAGACCGCCTATTTCCACTCCCGTAATGTTAATTACGTAGGATATGTAGCACAGAAACAGGCCGTTCAGCCCAGCTGGTCTATGCCAGTATTTATGCTCCACTTGAGTCTTCTCCCATCTTTCCTCATCCAACTCTATCATCATAACCCTCTCTTCCCTTCTCCCTCATATGTCTAACTTCCCTCTAAATGCATCTATATTATTCACTTCAACCACTCCCGGTGGTGGAGAGTTCCATATGCTCACCACTCTTTGGGTAAAGTTTCTTCTGAATTCCCTATTGGATTTCTTGGTGACTATCTTATATTGATGGCCTTTTGTTATGCTGTTCCCCATAAGAAGACCCACTCTTTCATAATTTTAAATACCTCTATTAGGTCACCCCCTCAATGTTGCCTGACTTCACCCATGCCTCAACTCATCTGCTGCTGAGATCCTCATCCATGACTTTGTTACCTCCAGGCTTGATGATTCAAATGCATCTGGCTGACATCCCAAGTTCTACCCTACGTAAACTTGAAGTCATCCCAATGTTTGCTGCCTGTGTCCATAATTGCACTAAGTACCACTCACCCATATGTATGCTGACCTACGTTGATTCCCAGTTAAATTATGCCTTAATTTTAAAATCCTTCTTCTTTGTTTACTTCCATGACCTCACTCCTTCATATCTCCATCACCTGCTCCAGCTGCACAACACTCCAAGATATCTGCGCTCCTCTAATTCTGATCTTTTGAGCATCTCCAATTTTAATTCTTCCACAATCAGTGGCCGTGTATCCAGCTGCCAAGATTCTAAGCTCTGTAATTCTCCTGCCCACAAAATCTTTCCACCTCTCTCACCTCCTTTAAGATGTTCCTTAAAACCTACCCTTGACGAAACATTTGGTCATTTGCCTGGTATCTCCTTAAGTGGCTCAATATCAAATTTTAAATCAACTCAATCAATTTTAAAAAGCTCCTATGAAACGTGTTGGGATATTTTATTTCTTTAAAGGCACTGATACAAATACAAGTTGTTGTTTTTGAAGTAGGATAAATAATTTTCTTTATGATTTCTTTTTCCTGATTCATTTTTATGTTATTTTAGGTGCTGAAAATAGCCTTACTCGGTCATCGAAAACGAATCTTAGCATCTCTTGGAGACCGGCCCTACGAAGAACCACCTCAGAAACCACCACGATTGTCCCAACTGAAGGTCAGATGATCCTGTAGTAGTTGTTTAATATCTGGTAGCATTTTTAGATGTAGCACAGTATTAGATGTAGCACAAAGGGATCACCTTAGTTGGACTAACATTGTAAGAACTCAAATCAATACCTGAATAACAATATTTATCAAAGGCACTAGACAAATCTTTCATCTGTTGCCTTGGCTACTTGACAAAGAACCATCTGTTGTTTACTACCCAGTTTATGCCTAGGAGTTAATGATGCTTAATTTAGGCTCACCAAACTGACTTGCACCAATCAGTTCAGATTATATTAATGTTTATCCTACAAATCTCCCATCAGGATCCACACAAGCAATTAACTGAATGAATGATATCTCTTCTGCCAATTATCAAAAAAGTCAGATGTGCAAGCCATGAACTAACAGCTGTTTATTAAACATATTAATCAATCATAGTTAGCAGCACTTAAACATTGAGTATACAAATAATTAGAAAGTAGGGTTAATTGACTAAATAAATAACAAGCTTTAACGAACGGTTCAGTAAGTCCGAGAAATTCAGCATTTACTGCTTGCTGATTATCTGTTGAGATCAGTGCAATGTAAATTGGTTAGTTGAATTTAGGATTAGACTCTTTACATAAGTTAATGGCATTAGATAGCCAATCTGTTCAATAGATTCAAGTCTACATGCTTATCGTTAATAATTTTTCCAGAATTTATAGGACCTCATCTCTATGAGTTGAGGGGAATGAACTTGTTAAGTCAACTTCATCTGAGTGGATGGCATTTGCCTTCTGAAATGTCAAAGTGATGAACTTCCATTTGTTAAGTTGTTATTCCTTACTCCTGCTCCTGAGTAAATTCATTTTCCAAGTTGGTAGCTGCCTGTAACTGAAATAGCTGTCTGAGATCTGAATCTTCTTGATCTCAAGGAATCTTGTAAATCTAAGTGACACGCATATATCTGCTTGTAGTTTCTGAAGTATCCATACATTCTTAAGTCATGTAAGCTTCCTCTCTCCTCTCTTTCTCTGTTACTTGCCAATTTTAAAGAAAGACTCTTCTACATATACAAAGTACTGTACTACTACAAACACTAGAACAAAACTAAACCAAGGTCCATAAACTGAAAGCAAAAACATCATATATATCCATAATTTTCAAAGCAAATTTCTTAGTTCCACTGATCAAACTTATAGATGTAAAAGTTGAATCAGTCATCTCACAAAGTCCTTGCGGTGTTGATGATCCCCAGATTAATGAAGCACCAGCACTTAGACATGCCAAGGTTGCTCATTTACTTCCTTACTTCTCAGACCTTTTAGAACATGGGAGAAGGATAGACCATTTAGCCCCTGTTCCACAATTCAGCGGGATCATGGCTGATCTATGACCTAATTTCATATTTCCATCTTTTTATACCTTTGATTAGCAAAAATCTAAGGTTTAAAATTAACAATTGACCCAGCATCAATTGCTGTTTGTGGAAGAATGTTGCAAACCCTGCTAACAGAGAATTCACACACAGGTCCAGATAAGATGGGATATTTTTATGTTCTCCTTAATGAGCCAGTTGTAGACTTGCAGTCTTAATGGCTTGTATTCTATCCCTTTTTGTTTGTATAAGCTTTTGCCATTTAATTCTCCCGTTTCAGAGCATTCAATCTCATGACTGACTCCATTTTGAGGACACAATTTAGACAGTTCAACTTATAAGTACAGACTTTTGTGATTTACCTGTTTGCGGTTTCATCTTTCTTTGCACTGGCTTTTATATAATCTGTGCCTTTTTCAGGGAGTACAAAATGCTACATTTAGCTCCTTGTGCTACTAAAAATTACTATGCATTTACAGCTATAATTGTTTGATTTGCATTGAATCTGATTTCTTGTCTGTACAACTGACAGAAAATGGGAAAATAGGCCATTAAAAGATACCCTGCTGTGAGCCTTTTCTCAACCACGTTACAGGTTGAATGGTGTTTTCATTATGGTTACAAAACATGGAAATGGTTGGTGAAATGCTATGAAGTCTAATGATTTTGGTAAATGTTGGATGGTAATAGACACTGACCAACAGAGAGAGGATTTACTTTTAAGTTCATATGAATCCCCTGGACAAGACCTAACTTATCTTCATTGGAGCACTGAGGCACATCTTTGTACTGTGAGTTTGATGAGGTTTAAAGTACTCGGCACTCTTGCAGATATTACTTTTGCTACAGCCGAGCATAGCTTTCTGAGCTTCAGGCACTAGATGATGCATGATACAGAATAACTTACAACACTTGCTTCGTGTTTTAATCCTTTTTTTCAAGCTGCTTTTACAATGTGCACTTTGTCTTGCATTAGTAATTGGCAGCTATCATAGAGAAGAATGCATGCAAGAATGTATATGTTTGTCGCTGTAATCAAATAAAACCCTTCTTGAAAGAAAATTTGAAACACTTTAATCCAAGATTTAAAAAAAACTCAAAAATACTTTTGAAGTGTAATCATTGTAATAATATTGGAAACATTGCCAATTAGCACACACAGGAAGCTCTCACAAACAGTAGTGACTGAGGAATGCATGTTCGCCAGAGAATTCCCCCACTGCTCTTCAAAAAAAAAATGCAATAGGATCTTTAGGCCCACCTGAGGGGGCAGATGGGGCATCAGTTTAACATCTCATAATAATCTTGAGCTGTGCTGTGAAATAGTTGGATGTAGGCTTGGCCTCCTGCAGATTGGGTGCTAGTCTTTGCTACATCACTGGGGAGGAGTCAAGTCAAGGCAAGTTGTGTTTCTTCATAGAGAAAAGGGAAAATTAGAGTTCAGATTAGCCTGTACTTAATTTTGCATTCCTTATTAACTAGATCAAGCAGCAGTTTTGGATGCCTAGGTGAAGGGCAATTGTCTACCATCTTGGTTGATTAATGAAGGGTTATGTAGGAAGACATCAGAAACATGTTTCAATGGGGTTGGAAGAGGTATCTTTTTTTTAGACTGGAAAGTGTTAATTTACAAACATGCATGAGACCGAAAATAGTTTTCATTAAAAGTAATGACTGTTTTGAACCGAGAATGCAGATCAATGCTAACCCATGCACGATTGTTTCAATCTGTGCCTCTTAGCCTCTTTTAAGAAGAATGATAACACATAATTTGTAGGATGTAAAGACTTTTTCTCAATAATTGCGAAAAATGGTAGAAAACACTTGCACAGCTTTATCCTTAAATTAATGTTGCTCTGGCAATAGAAAGTGAATGATCTGGATTAATCAGTGCAACATGAAAGCAGGCCTGTGCTGTAACAGTGATAATCAGATAAATGGTAAAGTCATTGGCTACTTCGTAAAGAGGTAACATTTTATTGATTACATTACTAATTCTGCAGAAGTAGAAATCAGTAGATTCCAGAGATGCCAAAAATGCTTCTGTCAGTGTTTATACCATCAGCAAAGAAAGACCAAATGGGAAGAAAGCATTATCAAGCTATGTTAGCTGGCTTTAATTCATGAGTGTGAAAAAGCAGTAACTGTGTTACTGGTTATTTTTATCATGTTAACCTTTTTTGGGGGGGTTTGTGTTAGCTCCATTATTATTTCCAAAATGAAAGCTTTCATAAGGTTTTAGCTGTTTTAATTAATCTTTTTGTTTGTAATTTTTCCAAGTTGAGTTCACTTGGAGTCTCATCTCTGCTGCTGAGAGGGAGGGAAGGAAGCCTGCTTGGAGATTTCCATATCTGTATTTTAAGCTGATCTGTTCCAGGCTGACATTGATTAATGGTTAAGTAAATTACATTTGTCATTTTTGCAAAATTATTTCATTCCTTTTACTCACATTTCATTTTTGCCTTTATACTGCAACTACCAGTCTGAGACCAGCGGCTGCGCTATTGATGTCAGTCATGTAGTTGATGAGGCTGAGGCTTCATTTTTGTGCCCAGGAGAAAGGTCTGAATTTGTGTAGTTACATGTGTGCAGAGCTCCTCTCTCAATGACTTAAAATTGAAACATGTAGAGAGCTTGATACCAATGCCAGTATTGTCTAAATATTTAACGCCCAGTAGGTTCAAAACATGCCCATGACAATAAGTCACTTACGAGTTTTTTTAAACTTAGCTTTATAGCACACTGGAGTTGCACTCCTTTCAGTGCCATACCACTTCTCCCAGTCAGATCAGGGTTTGGGTTTTGTGTTTAATTGAGGACATCCACACAGTTGCTTGAAACCCCTCTGACCACCCCTTCCCAGTCTCTGTGTATAGGTTTTAGGTTCAGGAGTCATAGATTACCCAGAATAAGTTGTCGAGAACTCATAAGCAATTTTAAGGTAGTTTATTAAATTTATTAAGAAGTAGCAGTTTAAAAATGATGCATTAGTTAAATGGACAAATAAAGCATATTACCGTGACAAGTGAGGGTGGTATGCTGATCCCAGAGGACGAACAGACAGATGGGGCAGAGCAAGAGTTGATCCTGTAGCTTGTGGCAGCAACCTTCTGTTCGCTAGCTGAAGTGTTAGGAAACTCTTCCCTGGTCTCCTTTCATCTGAAGAAGGCAGCTGCCTGACCAGGACTTTCTCCTGAACCCCCGAGCACCCGTTAATATACTTTATTTCTAGGGGCTGGTTTATGTCAATCACTTGTTTGAATAGCTGTGGCCCGGGACCAAAGGACGGGTACCAAAGGTGTCACCATCCCTCTGTCCATCACTTTGGCTGGAGATGGTCATTGCCTGGCTTTTGTGTGGTACAAATGTTACTTGTCACTAGTCAGCCTAAATCTGGATATTATCTGGGTCTTGCTGCATTTGGACATGGACTGCTTCAGTATCTAGGGAGTCGCAAATGGTGCTGAACATTGTGCAATCATCAGTGAACATTTCCACTTCTGACCTTATGATGGAAGGAAGATCATTGATGAAGCAGCTGAAGATGGTTGGGACTAGGACACTACCCTGAGAAATTCCTGCAGTGATGTCCTGGAACTGAGCTGATTGACCCCCAACAACCACAATCATCTTCCTTTGTGCTAGATATGACTCCAACCAGCGCTGCATTTTCCCCCTGTTTCCCATTGACTTCAGTTTTGCTAGGGCTCCTTGATGTCAAGGGCACTCACTTCCACCTCACCTCTGGAATTCAGCTCTTTTGTCCATGTTTGAACCAAGGTTGTTAAGAAGTCAGGAGCTGAGTGTCCCTGGCAGAATCCAAATTAAGCATCATTGAGCAGGTTATTGCTAAGCAAGTGCCAACTGATCTCACTGTTGATGACCCCTTCCATCAGTTTACTGAAGATGGAGTGTAGACTGATGGGGCAGTAATTGGCCAGGTTGAGTTTATCCTGCTTTTTGGCGTACAGGACATACCTGGGCAATTTTCCACATTGCCGGGTAGATGCCAGTATTGTAGGTACTGGGTAGCTTGGCTAGGAGTGTGGCAAGTTCTGGAGCACGTCTTCAGTACTATCGCTGGAATATTGTCAGGGCCCGTAGCCTTTGCAGTATCCAGTGCCTTCAGCCGTTTCTTGATATCACGTAGAATGAATCGAATTGGCTGAAGAATGGCATCTGTGGTGCTGGGGATCTCTGGAGGAGGCTGAGATGGTATAGATAAGAGAGCATATGACACCATCATATGGTCTTAGGAATGTCAACATGGAAACATGTACCAGGAGACCTTAACATGAGACCCCTGGTAGCACTATCCTCCTTGGCTATTATCTTTGTTTTACCTCAGCTAAGGACTGTTTGTGCTTTTCCAGAGAGAGAAGAGAAACATCCTCCTGCTAGATAACTTTATGCTATGCCTGCCAACTCTATAAGAATTCTCTAACAATCTGAAAAGTTCAATTTCTTACAGCAGAATTTTCGATGAGATGTGGAAGCAGGAGATCCCACAATTTCCCACTGCTGTCTGGCATACCTGTCTGCTGCCATGGTCCTGCTTCCAGGCAATTTTGGATTGGAGCAGGCAGGTGTGGGGCAGGTGATGGCTAACTGCCTGCCAGCAATGGGTAGTCAATTAGGTGAATGAAATTGGCCATATAGGGCACCTATCAGAAGCCATTTGGAATTTTCCAAATGGCAGGTTGTCACCCTTGCTGAGATCAAAGCCCGATGCAATTGATGCCTCATTGAATTTAACCTCCCCTGCCGTGATAGCCAAAGAGCCATAGCTCCACCATCCTGTGGATGTAATCGAGGGAATCCCCCTTCACATTGTTGGTCTGGCAGTGGTGGTCACTTTTTATTCTTGTTGAAAATTTCTTCAGACGGCACCTCCATTTTGAGGCACTTTCTTGTTCCCCTACTGATATTGGCAACTCCCAAGACAAACATAGTGATATTGATATTTCAGTACTGGAGGAGCCAATCCTCAGGAGTCTGCCCTCCATAATTGGACAGGGCCCCCTGAGGTGGCCACTTCCTCAAAAATCGTCTTCTGGGTCCTGGTGACAGCATTTGTGAACTCCCAGTCCACATTTCCTCCAGACAGGATCAGGACCTGGGTACAAAAATGTAGCTCTATGACTGCCAGCTGAACGCTTCCCCTGAACCTAGCTCCAACTTCCTCCAATATGCACTGTTCCTCTATCATCACACATATCCATGAAACACACCACCACTTCTACGATCCTCTTCCACTCTCAGCTTCTGTTTTCCCAATTTGTTTGTCTCCATTCCATGCTCACTGACACCCCCAATCTGCCTCTATTCTCCAGCAGTGCCCATACCTCTTATAAAACTGACCTTAATGATCCACTCCTCAAAAAAATCCAGCTTTTATCCTGCTTCTTCCATAACTCCGTTATATCTCCATATGAGAGAGCAAACTCTGGGACTCCCTCCCAATCTCTTCCAACTGTTAAGTTATCTTTCCATATTCAAAAACCTCTCAATTAATCTCATTAACTGTCAGTCTATAATCCCTCCATTCATACCTCAGTGTCCACTGATTTTATCTTCCTCTATCTTTTATCAGGATACTCTTTTTACATTAAAGGTGCCACGTAAATGCAAATTGTTACTAGTGTGTATTATATTCAGAGTAAAGGTGAGATGAGCTATCAGATTTCATTTATAATTATAAATGCTGTATTTCAAGGACCACAAGTTGAGAGTAATTCCGGTCTCTGTTATGCATACAAGAACGTTGACAGTATCCACAGTCCTAAAGAATTGTTTCTTCAGTAGATTTGAAGCATTGTGTACCAGTGCACTGTTAAATTCATTTTGCCTTTAGTGTTGTAATCTATTTTAGTCTTCCACAGCCAGTTTTGTGAGATTGTTGTCAGACACTTGGGAAGGGAGTGAAATCGCCTCTAAAGGCAATAATTTGAACCAGCCTAAGTAATAGCCAAAGCTGCCAAAAAAATAACTTATTTCTCATGAACCAGGTTGGTTTCTTGAAGCTAATTTAGATATCTATCTTATCTTCTTTCTCCAATGTATATTAATACCGAGAATGACTTACAAGGAGTTTAGGTTTCCCCACAGGCAGTGGGGAAAATAGCTGCAACAATGCTATTAATTATTCAGCATTGTAGGTTCAGTCAATCATTCAAGAGAAGGTCTGGAAATGTGACAGAGAACAAGCTAGTTCTGGCTTAAATGAACCATATAAAGAACTGAATGGATGGTTATTTCTAGCTTTGTTTCAACCATAATTTGTCTTCCAAAAACAAAGCTATTAGATATTTTGTAAAGGGAAAGTATAACTGGAGAACAAACTTGCAAGGCTGCATGTGTTTCAAGAAGGTTAGAGAAGCAAGATAGGGTTGAGATGGAAGTGTTCATCAGTGAAGGTCTACATATTGCTGAGAGCAGAAACTGTCTCTTTGGGTGGACCTGGAAACAAAATTACAACCAAGTTAGAGCTTAGACCACTGTATTTATGCATTATTGTAGAGGGGAATTGTCATTTTCCAGACCTTAAATGACCGCTCACAGTGGAGGTAAAACTGTTTGAAGGATTTGTTGAAGTACTTAAGCATTTCTGCTGGTGCAGAAACTTACAATGGAGAGGGCTATTCTTTCATGGATTGGAGTGTTATTGGCAAAGCCAACATTTGTTGCCCATTTCCAATTGCCCTTGGGAAGGTGGTGGTAAGCCACTTTCTTGAACTATTGCAGTCCATGTGGTGTAGCAATACCCACAGCTCTATTAGGAAGGCAGTTCCACGTTTTGTCCCAGTGGCAATGAAGGAACGGCAATATAGTTCCAACTCAACATGGTGTGCGCATCAAGCTTGTAGTCTCTGACCAGTGCCCCTACTGGCTGACTTGCCTGCAGGAAGACCAGAAGTTTGGCAATGTCATGGAAGCGGAACATCAAAATGCTGACCCGGAAAATATGGAGAAACTCAAATGGGATCACAAAAGTGTGTCAGAGATTCAATCAAGGTGTCAGAAGGCAAGAGAGACATGGAGGGAAATGTCAAGACTCCATAAAAGCATGCAGAATCTGCTCCTGTTGTAGTTGATGTCAGAGGATCTCCAAGAGGTGAAGAACCAGCAGGCCTCACTCCTTGCCTCAGAGGCCTCCAAGATAATCTTCTGATTCTCCCAACAGTCCATAGGAAGACCTCTATGATCAACAACTTGAAGGAAGAAGAGGGCTGAGATTGTTATTGCAGTTGTGACATTTGAATGATCAGGAAATCCTTTTACGCCACACTGTACAACATGACCCCCATAGTTCTCTTGCATCGTAAATTGAGGTGTTGGATAATATTAAGATCACTGGTCACCCCCAGCCCCAGAATGTTGGGCATCTGCAGCATTTCCATAAATGTGGAACAGGTTTCCACTGGATAACACCTGGAATGATGTGGGAAACTGTAGCAGGGTTAGCACTGAAAGGCATTAATAGGCGCGAACCTGCATAACTGCCAGGGCGTGGCCCACACATTTTTAGGCTTAGTGGCCTTGTATCGTTGAGGCAACTAGGCTACTGTACTTAATGCTTCTGAATTCCCCTCCTGGTCATGTTAGATTTAGAAAGTTATGGGGAGATGGTGGCAGTTTAACATTTGTGCATACATTGTACTGTATAAACTCAAGGTTTATTTTTGATGCTGTTAGTGCTCCCTTATTCCCAAGGATAAAATTTAAGAACAAGGCGGTAATCTAGGTTCTAAAATTGGCTTTTGATCAGAAGCACCAGCTTGTTGAAATTTTCTGTTAAGGTCTATTGTCAAACAACATTTTCCGTGTACCCTTTGCATACTTCTAAATATGTGTAAATGTCACAAAACAGGTTTCTGTAGAGTGGAGTCCACCAATGCCTGAAATAAATGTGTCTTTATATGAATGACTGCCATTTTACACCTTGCATTAAATAGAGTTCCATTTTCATCATATGTAGCAACAAATCCAGTTAATTATAAACTAAAATGTAAAAAAGCTTAAAATTTGTTTGTGATAAAACTGGAATTCTCGCTCAATGTAGCAAATTAAGCCAATGCAATTATGATAAAAACATCCTTTGAAGAACTTTAATTAGGTTGGTGCAATTATCAAAATTTAGCATAATCTGCAACTTGTTTTCTTTTTCCATTTCTGTTGGCCTCCCTCAGTATGAGTATAATTACTACAGTTTCCTCCTCTATTGGAAATTCTTATTTCTGTGTTTACATTGAGACACATTCCTGTGATCTGGGATCAGCTTTTGGATTTTGTGGCTCGTTTCAGTGGAACTGGTTGCTTCAGTAGAACATTCAACAATATTCAGCAAAGAAACCCTTTAGTCTGTGCTCCTGTTTGTTGCCCTTCTTGCTGCTATGCCTTTGGAGAAAGTCAATTCTACTGTTATGTAGTCATAACAGAGCAACTTGGGTGAATGTCTAGGGCAGGTCAGTTGCAGAATATGTGGCTCCAAAGACTGGGGAGGGAAAAAGAATGATTGTGAACATTGAGTGCTCTGCATACAGATGTTAAAAATAGTGCAGAGAAGCTAACGGTAGTGGTACGACAGAGCTAATGTTAGAGAACCAGAGGTTGAGTCCAGGTACCTGGTTAGACGTGGCAGCATCTGAATGTACTTAGTTGGCCTTGGAGGTTACTCTGTCCAAGGTAATTCTCATTGATATTACATTACAGTTTTCTTTTGACCTTTATGGAACTTCATCCTCCTTTACACAAATGCTGCTTGTGCCAGGGTTCATTCTTTTATAGTGTTTGCTTTCTTTTCAGCAAACTTTGTTTCAATGCTTGCTACATGAATTTTAGTGACAAATAAATTTAAGTTTTAAGAGAATGCATCTTCCAAATGGGCCAGGAATGTGTTGCATAAAAGAGTAATGCATGAAACACTTGGAATTCATATTGAATTCCAAGTTATTCTGCTTGACCAGTGACACTGAGTACATGTAGCAGACATAAACTCAATGAACTCTTCCGTTGAATTCTTCCCAACTGGAAGTCGAACATGAACCATAAGCATGTTGAATTTGATGTGGATGTTCTCAGGCCAAATTTTCTTTAGTACCACAAGAGCAGTAATTATTTTCAGTTATATATTGTGTGATATACAGCGCTTTCTAGTTGCTGAGGAGAAGAGATGCCATAGTGTAAGTAATGTGTCAAGAATTAAGTGTTGTCTTTGTGGCGTGTATGATGGCTCTTATCATTGGTTGTACATCCCAAGCTAGAAGCCACATACATATTAAATAAGACATCCAAGTTATTAATGATGAAATCAACTGGAATTATGATCATACTGAAAGCAGATTTAAGATCTCTGTAAAAGAAATGACATGAGCTGTAGATCATAAAGTCTTTGAATTTTAGTTAGCCCTTTGATCATCACTACAAAAGCATATAACACCATTCTCATGTCAAGTAATCCAGCAGTTCTGCTGGATTACTTGAAATGAGCAAGGTGTTAGTGTTGGAAGGGGGCACAGTCTCAGAATAAGAGGTAGGTGATCTAGAACTGAGATGAGGAGGAATTTTTTCACTCAGAGGGTGGAATCTTTGGAATTCTCTACCCCAGATGGCTGTGGAAGCTCAGTCATTTTGTGTATTCAAGACAAAGATCGATAGATTTCTAAATATTAAAGGACATGGGGATAGTGGGAAAAATGACATTGAGGTAGATGATCAGCCATGATCTAGTTGAATAGCGGAGCAGGCTCAAGGGGGTAAATGGCCTATTCCTGCTCCTAGTTCCCGTGTCCCTGTGATTACAATCTCTATCAGTCCCACGATGACAAGTCTGGCCACTTTACTTTACTACAGCTTTTGCTGGCTTCCCTTGCATCTTAGGGGTTTTATCAATTATAAACTCAAACCTGGACACCTCAGATTAAATCTCTGATCTGTTGGGCTTCAGCCTCAATTACATAGTTGTCATACATTTGGATGGAGGGAATTCTGCAAAGACCTGTCAGCAGGGATCCTCTTCCAGTGAAAGTCACCAACAGGTGGATCAGCCTGAATTGGATTAACTCCAAATCATCAGCAAAATTATAGGCCTCAGCACATTATTTTTAAACTACATGCATCATAGCTTGGGTCAACTGGCACCTTTACTTTAAGTCTATTATACGCCAAAATTGATGGAAACTTGGTAATGAAAATGATAACACCTCTTAATATCAAGGTTCAACCTTCAGGAGTTTAGGATCTATCTCCATGACATTTTTGGACAGGAGTTTTGTACTTCACATATATAGCAAGTGATGATGTGACATTGGTGATAAATACCTTTATGAACAAACAAATCCCCTAGCATGTCTTTACTGGCAAATATTGCAGTATTTTGAGGGATTTTACATGGTTGATCCATGCTACTGCATTCAGTTTTGCACAAAGGCCAAGAGCCTTACTTATACAATGTAAATAATTACATATTTAGCATTTTCCCTAGTCTTTGCTATATTTCTTCCTGAAAACAACTGATTCCTTCAACTTATTCTAAATTTCAATTTAACATACAAGACTGGATATATTTCACTTTGTCTTTTATTTATTAGTGACTGGTTTTAGTATTTATTCTTCATTGCACTGATTTGTTGGATCACTCTGAAAATGCCCCAAGGCTTCGCATTGATCGGTATTGATGATAGATTTTCATGTTACTCTGTAGTGACAGTGGACTCTTGCCTTTTCCAATAATTGCAATTGAGTTGGAGTGCAGGCTGTTGGGAGGGTATGGAGAGGAATCAGGCCAACCCATACTTCTGAGATACTAAGTTCTGTGAGGCCAAAATATTACTGACTCTGGTTCAGATATTGTTTCCCATTATGATAACCACTGTAACAATTATACCAAATCGTTCAACCTTATTGGTTTTATACTAAGCAAGTTGAAATTCAAGATTGTGCTCAATTAATGTTGTTAAAATATTGCCTTTACAGTCACTACTGTATAGAAGAAAATGCACTCACTACTGTATAGGAGAAAAAGCACTAACTATCTCTCAGGTATTACAGTAGATTTTGTATTATCCTTTCATATTACTGCACAATCAGTGCAGGAGGCAGCCATTTAGCCCATCAAGTCTGCACTGGCTCTCTGAAAGAGCATTCTACCTAGTCCCACTCCTCTGCCTTATTCCCCATAACCTTGCACATTCTTTTCAGATAGCAATCCAATTTCCTTTTGAATAACACAATCAAACTTAACTCCACCTCCTTCTCAGGAAGTTCATTCCAAACTCCAACCACCCTCGGTGAAAAATTCTCTTCACTTTTTACTTCTTTTGCCAATTATTTTCAATCTGTGCCCTCTTGTTCTTGATGCTTTTCTTGAATGGGAACAGTTTCTCACTATTTACCCTGACCATACCCCTCAGGATCTTGAATACCTCTGCCAAGCCTCCTCTCAGCCTTCTTTTCTCTAAGGAAAAGAATCCCAACCTCTCCAATCTATCCTCATAGCTACAGTTCTTTATCCCTGGAATCATTCTTGTGAAGCTCCTCTGTACTCTCCCCAGTGCCTTCACATCCTTCTTCAATTATGCTGCCCAGAACTGGACGCAGCATTCCAGATGTGGCCTAACCAATGCCTTATGCAAGTTCAACATGACCTCCTTCCTTACTCTTGTACTCAATGCCCCTATTAATAAAGCCAAAGATACTATCTGCTTTGTTAACTGCTCTCTCAACATGCTCCTGCCAGCTTCAATAACTTATGTACATATACACATCAAGGTTCCTCTGTTCCTGCACTTCCTTTAGAGTTTCTCCCTTTATTTTATACAGTCTCTCCATATTCCCTGCCAAAATGAATCACCTCACACCTCTGCATTGAACTACAGTATGGCATAATATGATAACTCACCTGATACTCACCAATCATCTCCTCTGCACCAAGTTTGAAAAGGCCAACACTTATTAACCAATCAACTTAAAGGACGCATGTGACCTCACTTTCAGATATTATCTGTAAACTCCTAGCTGTCTCTGCAGCTTTAAGGTCTCAGACACCTCCATTTATTTACGAGTTACTGATTAACCTACTCCTCCTGGTGAACCAAAGTGGAAATCAAGTGCTAGAGGCTGAAAAAGAGTAGAAAAAAGTAGCACCTCCTCCCACCCAGTTCCTCCCCCCCCCCCCACCTTCCTCGCCCCCTTTCTTTCCACCTTCTCCCCCCCTTCCTCCTCTCCCCTCCCCCTTCCTCCTTTCCTCCCTTCCTCCCTTTCTCCCCTCTCCCCCTCCCCCTCCTCCCCTCTCCTCCCTTCCCCTCCCTCTCCTCCCTCCCTCTCCCCACCCCCCACCATATTTGTAAATCAATCATCTGAAGTTTTGTTATGCTTTTACTTTGACCTTATCCAGGATAGGACTTTTCATCCCTATTTGTGTTCTAGGACATGTTACTGTGCAGTTCATTGCATCTTTGCTGTTGAATATTGCTGTGTACTATGGTTTCAAATGTATGAAAAGCGTTAGGAGCTATTATCCCTGCTTTTTCTGTGAAATGAAAGGCCTACTTAAACAAGAACTTCCCAGTGATTAGAGATAATTCACCTGGATTCATTTATCCAGATCTAAGTAGCAGTGTGTAAAACCACTGTAATTCAGATTACAGAAAGAGGGTGCAATCAGAGACTAGTATAAATTTAATGGTGCTATTGGTAGTTTGTCTTTTTTAGGTCAGAGCAAATTTAAGGTGCGTGCTTTTCAATGATGTATACTTTATGAAGTATAATACATTATAGCTTGGCCAATGCCCTTTTAGAGAATGCACCAATTATTGTACACCACAATCCAATCTCAAGTTCAAATGTATCATTCTTGGGGAGGGACCAAAATCTCTGTTCTTATGTAGGTAATGTATATTTTCCATTGTTGCCATCATTTTTACTTTGTTACTTGTGCTGGAATAGCTATTTTTAGCTGAGAGAACAGTCGAAGAGCTGCATTTCGTTTGAGTCATAAAGTTATGGAGGGATAAAAGTTAGCCAGGGTTCTTGCTCCAGATCTTTATCTAGGAAAGCTGAGGTACTCAGGAATAAGCTAAAAATGTAAGTTCCTATTGTCAGATCCATATCATTTGAATTTAATCGCAGGTAAAATTAATACAAATGAAGCTATTTTAATCTTTTGGAATCTTTCATTGCTAAGATGCTGAATGCTTTTTGATAAATGGTTAAGATTTATCATGGTGGTTTGTAGTTGAAAGCACAGCTGTCACAAAGAAGAACACTAATGCTCAATCGTTAATATCATCCCCAAGGTTGAATCTTCTATTTATTCAAATACTGTTTCCAAGGGTTTATATGTTTCATTATCACTGACCTTATTGTCAGCAATTTACTGAATTTTATTTCTAAAGAGAAAGATTAAAAAGATTTGTTTTATATTGTGCTGACTTTTTTTTAAAATGTCACTTTACATTTTCCCATTTTCACACAACTTGCAAGAACTGTTATGATTGCTGGCAGTTTCAATCCGTGGTTAAGATTTCAACTTTCTTTTCCCTCTTCTTCCCCTGGGAAATTTACACTTCACTGAACAAAACCTCACCAAGTTTATTTGAAGTTAGACTTGCAAATGTTGCAAGATTTTAGATTGTAATCCATACAGATCTATTTGATTGTACCAGGAATAATTAGTAAAGATTAGTAAAAAGGTTTAGCCGCAGTAAATGGTTTTGTAAGATAAAAAATACATTTTTATGCCATTTTTCTGTAATTTACAGTATATGAAATATGACTGTTCACTGAAGTGGCTCTTCAGGGAAAGTTGATATTTTTCTGGGAGATTTTTGGCTGTTGCCTTTCTAGCTGAGAAATGGAGCATGGCTGTTTGAAATCACTCAGTCCATCTACAGTAAGGTCAAATTTCTGAAGGTTCCAAGAAGAACTCTGAATTTAGGATTGATTTACTAACTTATGACCAACACATGAGAAGGATGAAAACAGGAATGCAAGTCATTCCATTATTTGGGACAACCATAGACCATATTTTGCAGTCAAGTGTTTGGATATTCCGGCCGTTGTGTTAAATTACAAGTCTATGTTCTAGACACTTGACTGTGAAAGAAATTGCAATTTCTTGCAATTTGGATATAAAGCCCCAATCATAATACCATTTTGACTATTTATGTAGTTAAAAGTTATTAATCTCTTAATCAGATTTCCTTTTAGACCATGGCATAACACAGCTGTGAATGCACAATACAGCAATTCACTATTTCAGCTAAATATTGAGATGTCCATCAACTGTGATGTAGTTATGTAATGTGTACAGAAAACGTGTCACTTGTAAATTAAAAGGGGATTTAACTAATATTGTAGAATAGTTTTGTCACATATGTTGTTGCATGAGCAACTTTTTAAAAAATTCGTTACAACCTGGATGTTGCCATAGTAATGACAATGAAACCATCTGTGTTGGTCATCATTGCTCCTCTGAAATTGACTGCAACTTCTGGAGTCCACACATCCAGAGTTAAATACAGAAATCCGGAAGTTTCTGCCAATGATTCTCTGGTGTACGCTGCCCCGTTCCCCAAAATGCAATCAGTGAAAAATCATTGAACTGATGAAAACTTCCACGCTATTAGACTTGCTGTAAAAACACTTAGAAAATATTGCACTTTGTTGAGTGAGTTGTAACTGGGTTTTTAATGGCATATTTTCACAGTTACCACTAAACAGCCTCATTTGTGGTTGGAAATGTTTCCATCTTTCCATAGATGGGAATTGTTAAGCTTCTTTACTTGCTAGTTGCAAGTCATCCATGTTTCACAGCCATACATCAAGGTGGTTAGAAAATAGATCTTATAAACCATCAGCTTGCTTCTAAGGGTCAGCTTGATGATAATCCATGTGTGTTTTGTGAGTCTGCCAAAGGTGGTAGCTGCTTTCCACATGCATGTATCAGGTTCTGCATCAAAAGACAGATTGTCTGTCACCGTGGCCCCAAGATAGCAGAATTTTCTAACCACTTCCATCGGGGTGTTATTTAGTGTGGTCAGGGGCTAAGATGCAATGTGTCCCAAGACCATGGTTTTCTTGACACTTATAGTCAGAGAGAACAGGTTACAGCCAAGGGTGAGATAGCCCATGAGACTTTGCAACTGAGTTTCCTTGTAGATGACTAACACAGTATCATCAGTGTAGAGGAGTTTTCTGATTAGGACGAGGTGTGTTTTTGTCTTCACTATCAGTCTTGACAGATTGCAGAGCTTGCTTTCTGACCTAGTATGCAAGTAGACTCCTTTCATATCTGCAGGGAAGGCAAAAGTCAGGAGCATGGAGAAGAAGTTGCCAAACAGAGTGGGGACTAGGACACAGCCCTGTTTCACTCCATTCTTCACCCTGAAACTGTCGGAAGTAGAGCCATCAAACTGTACAGTGCAGTGCTTGTTGTCATAAAAGGCACAGATGAGACTGTGGAGCTTTGGTGGACAGCCAATCTTCACTACAATTTTGTAGAGCCCTGCTCTTTGATGGTGATGTTGAATGCCTTAGTGAGATCCATTCAAATAAGGTAAAGAATCATACCCTGTTCTCTACAATTCTCTTGTAGCTGTCATATGAAGGAAATCATGTCCACGCTAAATCTGACGGCATGGAAACTGCACCGTGTTCCCAGGTATACTTGGTCTGAATGTAGATGTAGCCTTTTAAGTAGGACTCTAGCAAAGGCTTTCCCTGTGATGCTATGGAGTGAGATGCCCCTGTTTAGTTGTTGCAGTCTCCTCTGTTGCCTTTTGTTTTTGTATGAAATGATGATTTTTGCCGCATCCGTATTCTGTGAAAGTGAAGCCCACTTTCCACCAGAGAAGAAGGAAAAGGAAATAAAGATATGGCAATAGATGGGACTTAGAGTTTTGAGCAGTGAGCTGGGATTCCATCCTTGCTGGAGGGCCTTTCGATTGGCTTTGCAGCCTATGGCCTTCTTGAGCTCAAGAGGTGAGGGCTCTTCGCCTAAATCAGCCATGACAGGAAACTGCAGGAAAGCATCAAGCACAGGCTGGGAGATGTCCATCTCACAGGAGTGCTGCTCACAGTAATGTTCAGACTAGTGGGACATTTGTCTACTTATCTCGCTGAATATTTCACCATCTGCCGACTTCACAGGAGCAACTTCGGGATGGTAAGATCAAGAGCCTTCTTGATCCCTTCATACATAGCTCGTAGATTTCTATTGTCACAAGTAGTTTGAATTTCTTGATATAAGTTAATCCAGTATTTATTTGCGCTGTAACTCCCTATCTTTTGCACGGCTGTCATGGCCACTTCCAGGTCGTGCAGTGTTTTAGCTGCTGAGCTTATGTTGTGCATCATGTAGGTTTTGCATCAATGACAGATGTCATCCCAGCCGAGTGGTCCTCAAACCAGTCCTTGTTGTAGGTTATGCTGCTTCATAGATGGTTGAACTTAGTTACTTGATCGATACCAGCATTGGCGCTTTCTGGGTAAACCCTTGGTGGGGAGCAGTCATTCTAGTTACAGTGCATAATGTGGCAGGCACAGAAACCAGGGATTTGACATGGAGTTGCAGAAAGATGAACATATATTTGTGAGGTGACAGCAAGTTCAAGGACTTAGAAGAGGAAATTGAGTATAGTGACATCTTATATTTTTAATTAATTTTTTTTTGTTTTGATTACCTGCAATAATTTAAAACTGATGTCATTGATACTGGTCACAGAACCCCATTACATACTCAGTCATGCATGAGCTGTCTGACAGTAATAAAGTTGCAGGATTGTATGATATGATGCTGTATGTTTGTGTCCTACTTATTGAGTTTAAGTCTGTGGTCTGTACACTGCAAAATTAGCTTAATTATTTCCAGCAAAATGGACTGAAATAGTCCATAGAAAGGAAATTGGCAGTGTGATGCTAAAATCTTAAATAAGAACAAAAATGCTGGAAAAACTCAGCTAAAATCTTTTAACTGGCTACTTGAACTGTTCAATGTACCTTTCATTCAGTATCTAACCACTGATTTATTCCATGCATCTATAAAAATGCATATGCATGTTGTGATAAAGATACCTAAATAAAAAAAAAGACTAAAGCCCCATGGCCATAAACCAATAGGGTAGTAAGTACTTCTAATGCGGTGAACGTTTATCATCTGTCCTTGGAAAAGGTTGTAGGATAACCTGGTGGTGCAGTTAATCATAGGGTGAAATGTGCTTCATAAGCCATAAATGTCAAACCGTGTTGATAAATCAATACTAGATTTAAAGAGATAGCATCCTTTATTCAACACAGTACCTGGATAGTGATTGAATTGACATAATTATCTTTTAGTAAATTTATGCAGTTTCCTTAAATTTCACTAAAGCTTTCAATGACCAGTAATCTTTGATTTGACTCTTTGCTCAGCTTCTTTTATTTGACTAGGTTTATATATAGAAAAGCAAAAATAAGGTTTTATTTTCATTATTCAATCATAGTTTTAAAGTTTCATGACTGCACAATGCCTGTTCCTCTTAAAACCACATTAACAAAAAGTTGGACTTCAGAGACCTTGCTCTGTTTTTGAAATTCAATAAAATTGAATTGAATATGCTTTTTATTTTTTTCCTGTCTTTTTAAGTCTTTGTTTTATGCTTCTATAATAAATACTGTTAATTAATGGAAACAAGCATATGTTGGAGCATGATGGAGCTGAATTGCCATCAGTAAAAAGTAATCTTTGTCAAACTTTACTTGAGTGTTCACTTCAACTGTTTGTGTTTATTTAGCTCTCTCACTGGATTCAAAGTTATTACTTTTGCAATTGGTTGCAGCCCATAAACAGTTATGACTAAAGTGTAATTGATTGCGAAACATGGGCGTGGATCAACTATATTGAATCTCTTAAAGTGTATCATGCAGGTTTTCTCTTGGTTTGATCAGTGCAGAATTGGAATATATTGATCAAGTGAATATGGTATCACTTAGCTGTCCATGCATTTTTCTGGCATGCATACAAAATAGGTTGAAAAGTAAGACAGTAGAGAAGCAGTAGCAGACATTTAAAGAAATATTTCATAACTCTCAACAAATATATATTCCAAAGCAAAAGATGGATGCTACAAGAAGGATGTATCATCCATGGCTAACTAAGAAAGTTAAGGATGGTATCAAATTGAAAGAAAATATATACCAGGCTGCAAAGATTAGTAGCCCAGTATTTATTCTGGGTAGCCCAGAAGATTGGGAAAATTTTAGAAACCAGCAAAAGATGCCTAAAAAAAAAAGAGGGAGAAATTGGAATATGAGAAAAATACTAGCAAGAAATGTAAAAATAGACTGCAATAGCTTCTACAAGCATATAAAAAAGAAGAGTAGCTAAAGTGAACATTGATCCCTAGTGGGTGATTCTGGGGAATTAATAATGGGAAAGAAGGAAACGGCAGCTGCTTTGAACAATTTTTTTTTTACATTTCTTCGCAGTAGAAGACACACAAAGCTGCTCAAGAATAGTAGAAAATCAAGAGTCAAAAGAGAGGCAGGAACTTAAACAATGATATAATAAACACAAAATACTGTGGATGCTGGAGATCTGAAACAAAATGTAAAAATGTTGGACAACCTCAGCGGGTCTGGCAGCATCTGTGGAGAGAGAAACAGAGTTAACGTTTCAAGCCTAATATGACTCTTTTTAAACAACCATGATTTCTTGAAAAAAAGTATGAGGAAAATTAATGGGACTAAAGGCTGACAAGTCCCTTGGACCTAATGGCTTGAATCCTAGGGTCTTAAAAGGGGTAGTTGCAGAGCTAGTGATGCATTTGCTGTAATCTTCCAAAATTCCATTGATTCTGGAAAGGTTCCAGCAGTTTGGAAAACCACAAATGTAACAGCACTATTAAAGAAAGGAGGGAGACAGAAAGCAGAATACAATAGGCCAGTTTGTTTAACACCTGTCTTTGGGAAAATGCTAGAATCCACCATTAAGTAGGTAGTAGCAGGACATTTAGAAAATCATACTACAGTCAGGCAGAGCCAATAAGGTTTTGTGAAAAGGAAATAGTGTTTGACAAATTTATTAGAGGTCTTTGAGGGTGTAACAAGCAGGGTTGATAAAGGGGAACGAGTAGATGTAGTATACTTGGATTTCCAAAGGCTGACGATAAGGTGCCACATAATTGGTTACTGCACAAGATAAAAGCTCATGACTTTGGGGGTGATATATTAGCATGAATAGAGGTTTGGCTAACTAACAGGAAACAGAATTGGGATATACTTTATTGTAGCCAGATTTGCTGCTGATATAAAGATAGATAGGAAAGCAAGTTGTGAGGACAATATAAAGAATCTGCAAAGGGATATAGATAGGTTAAGTGAGTGGACAAAAAATTGGCAGATGGAGTATACCAAGGGAAAATGTGAGGTTGTCCACTTTGTTGGGAAGAATGGGCTGAATTATTTAAATGGAAAGACACTGTGGAATGCTGCAGCACAGAGGGATGTGGATGGCCTTGGACATGAATCACAAAACATTAGCATGCAGGTACAGCAAGTAATTAGGAAGGCAGATAGAATGTTGGCTTTTATTGCAAGGGGAATGGAGGATAAAAGTAGGGAAGTCTTGCCACAGCTATACAGGATATTGATGAGACCGCTTTTGGAGGATGGCGAACAGTATAGGTCTCCTTACTTAAGGGGGGATATACCTGTGTTAGAAGCTGTTCAGAGAAGATTCACTGGGCTGATTTCTGAATGAAGAAGTTGTCTTATTAGGAAAGGTTGAGCAGGTTGGGCCTATACTCATTGGAGTTTAGAAGAATGAGAGGTGATCTTATTGAAACATAAAAGATTCTGAGGAGACTCGACAGGATAGATGTGGGGAGGATGTTTCCTCTCATGGGGGAATCTAGAACTAGGGGGCACAGTTTCAAAATAAGGGGTCTACCATTTAGGATGGAGTTGGGAAGAATTTCTTCTTTAGGAAGGTCGTGAATCTTTGGAATTCTCTACCCCAGAGAGCATTGAAAGGCTGTGTCATTGAATATATTCAAAGACAAGCTATACAGGTTTTTAGACAGGGGAGTCTAGGCTTATGGGGAGCAGGCAGGAAAGTGGAATTAATGCCATAATCAGATCAGCCATGATCTTACTGAATGACAGAGCAGGCTCGATGACCCACTCCTGCTCCTATTTCTTATGATCTTATGAATGCTATTTCACCAATTCACCCCATATGAAGCAGATGTTCCAGATAAGCTAGGTGCTTTGCTATCCTAGATATAGAAATGAGTTACATGGACCACCAATAAGTATAATTAGAGCTGTTTTTTTAAGGAGTTTGTTTCAATCAAGTTTTTTGGTTCCATGGGCTGTGGCACTGTTGTGTTTTGGTTTGATTCTCCAAATTCTAGGAGTCACACTACATTTGGTTTCTGGAGGAAGAATGGCATGATACCTTGCAATTGGGGTTGCACCAGAGGAGGATTGTACCGTCAGCCTACAAATTGCATATATAGGCAGAGGCAACTTAACTGGACTTCTTTAAAGAACAGTATCTGTCATGGACTAAAGCTGCATTTATGTTGCTGTAATTGCATGATCATTAGCAATTAAGGTTGAGAGGGCATTGAACTCTTTGGCTTCACCTTCTTCCAATCCAGCATCAACATTGGGAAAGATGTTGCTCTCAAGATAACAATCAGGCTACTGATGCTCTCCATTATTTAGCTGTAAATAATTACCCAGCTAGGGTAGTGCACCTTAGTGCAGAGTTGGGTAAGGGATTTGATGGACAAAATATGGTAATCCAGTTATCAGAGGACAGATTTAAGGCAAATGAGAAAAGAACCAGAGGCAAGTTGAGGAAAATTGTTTTTATGCCGCAGCGCAATGACCTGAAATAAACTCCCAGAAATGATGGTGAAAGCAGATTTCAATAATAATTTTCAAAAGTGAGTTGAATGAATACTTGGAGAGGAATAGTTTGAAGAAATTTTGGAAAGTGTTTCAAAGAGCTGGCACATGCACAATGAGCAAATTGTGTCCTTCTGTGCTGTATCATTCTATGATGTCATCTTTCTTAGCAAGAGGAGAGTGGCGGAGGAAATATTGCTGCAGTTTCTAAAGCAGGGACATCCTTAAAGGCAACTAGTAGGTTTCCCATTCTTCCTCTGATACAATCGCTTGTTTCTCCTCACCAGTGCTCTTTGAGTCACCCGGTACTACCTCACTACCTTCATCTTCCAGATTTCTGTAGGGATGCTGCTGCTTGCAGGCTGTAGTAGCGTTGGCTGAGCCGCCTGTTGGATAGGCCAGGTATGATGAACTGAATGGTCTTTCCCTTTTTTTAATGTTTGCATGTGGTAATTTTGATGACACTCCTAAGAATTTTCAGAGTTGTTATTTTAAAGTAAAAATCAAAATAGTACTGTAGATATCATAGCTCTGTCCCAAAGGCCTTAACCTAAATGCACAACCTTCACAAAAGTTGGGGTTCAAATGAGCAACGTTTTCTCAGTACCCAAGAAATGAATGTGGCACTTATTACTGGAACATATGTCACTTTCCAAGCAATAGTTAACAGATGTATTAAAGTCCACTAATGCTGTGAACGCATAATTTATTAACAATGTTCACTCTAAAATAAGGGAGCCTAAATAATAAAGGATAAATGAGGGTTTTTTTTGCTTTATTCACACGTGAACAAAAACAATTGTTATGATGCCTACAGATAAATTATAACATGAGCATGATGAAAAATTTGGTTCTGCCTGTTGATTGATGAAGTAAATCAAAATTTAACATCCGTATAAATTTAACAACATAATACTATGTTCAAAAAATTTTCAAATCAATGTCATTTAAATTCCTGACACAGCTGCTGCTTCTTGAAGCCACTTAGATGACATTTTTTGATGACAATGGATTTTTCCATTCTTGTACAGCCTTGTATTGCTGTTTCAGCTGTAATTTGCAGTAGAGGTTTTATTGCTGGCTTAAATAATTGGTCAGTTTTGGATATTTAATTATTCATCAGATGCTTGCCATAATTTACAGCTGCTATGAGCTCCACTGCGCACTCTATAAACCTTAATCCACAGTAGAAAATCAGTTGTTCAGTGGGTCATATTACCTGTGAAAGATGCAAACTGTTTTATACATTAGTACTCTTTAAGTGATCTGCGAATTTCATTTGAAATGTATGTTTGAAGTTTCCAAGCTCTCCGATAGCATTTTCATCCTTTAGGTTACACTTGAAAGATCTATGTAGCATGCTATAATCTTCTAATACAGTTTTACACAATTTTGCAAGGTTCTTTACTTTCCTGTTTTAAATTAGAGGACAGAATGTATGGCAAAATAGGATGAGCTAGAGGGGTGTAGGAGGAAATATGTTTAACTATGTCTCTACTCCCACTTCACATTACTGTGCATCAGCAACAGCAGGGGACTTGTCATTGAGACTTGTTCATTTAAAATTGTGAAAAATTCACCAAGAATATATCCACAATTCTTGAAAATAGATTGAGTGCGATCTGACCTCCAGGTGACAATATTGATTAAACACTAATTGGTCAAAGTTGAAGGCGATATAACTTTATGAGAATAGCACCATACAAGATTAATCTGTTGCTCAAGTGTTAGTTTGTGTGTCCATTTAAGGTCACAAGGTCTAATGACTGTAAATAGCATATTTTGAGATTAGTTAGATGCCAGTCCTCATTGGGCACATCCAAAAATCATTCAGAGGATGATTTCCTTGCAGACTGGCAGAAGTAGGCAGTGATTGGCGTTTTTTCTCTAAACATTTATTGGCATCTGTGGCTTTAAGCTGAGACAGCTGTTTATGTTTTATGTAAATATATCAGTACCTGTATAGGTACTATCAATAGTCCTTATGTGATGGCAGGTATTTTGTACCAACAAGTTTTGTTGCATCATTTCCCCAGGATGACCGGCGTGAGTCGAGATTAACACTTCGGCCACCAAGTTTAGCAACACCATATGCTCCTGTTCAAAACTGGCAGCACCAACCAGAGAAACTTATCTTTGAATCTTGTGGCTATGAAGCTAATGTGAGTATGCAATGCTAGAATTAGCAATTTACTTTGTTCAGTGCTATACTCAATAAACAAAATGTTTAACCTGTTTTGTCTGACAAATGATGTACTCATTTCAGCCTTTAATACTCCTCAAATGGCATTGCCACCTATCTGAAGCATTATAAGCTCCAAAGTGCATGGAGTACAATGAATGAAGAAGCTTGAGTCAAGTACCCACTGGGTATTGTTGTTACTGTTCCCATTAACCCTACCATATACCTTACTGGCTAGCCTATTAGCAAAGTGATTTTGCAGCCTAAAATAAGTAGCATGCATAATTTCTTGTGAATAGTCACATTACAAACATAATTGTCACCAAACCCTTTTTATTTTACTAAAGTATAGGTCAGCATTTCTGCCTCTAGTTCAACATTCTTTTCTTATGCACAAAGTTATGTAATCCCTCTCAGTTTACTTGTTGTCGATCTTGTGTAACTTGTAATTCAGAGGACTAAAAATACTTCTCCAGAAACACCTAGTACTAACTGATCTTCAGTAGCACTGCTTCTGAGTTTCTGAAGTCTAAGGTATGCTGTGATCTTTAGCCACTATCCTAAGCTGTCTCTTAAGTCTGCTACTTAGGAACTTTACTTGGCAAATTAGTCTTACAAAGTCACATCATGAGGACAGTTGCTGTTGGAGACTTAAGGTTGGCAGTTGCTTGGCTTTTCTTCAGGTGTAACTTTATGTCTATAAATTTTGAAAGGCATGTGACTTCCTATTCACTTTTTTCCCTAAAAAAATGTTGTGAATAACTTTGTTTTAATTTGTTGCAGTATTTGGGTTCCATGCTGATTAAAGAACTAAGGGGGACTGAATCGACACAAGATGCCTGTGCGAAGATGAGGGTTTGTATCTATTGGTCACAAATTGGGGCAGTATTTTGGACTAAACCATGTTTGAGTCTTTTAATGTTTCCCTTGTGCTTTTGCCTAGAAATCCACTGAACAAATGAAAAAGATCCCAACTATTTTCCTCTCCATCACATACAAAGGTGTAAAATTCATTGATGCCTTCAACAAGGTATTTGTAGAATTGTTAAATGTAATTGCTTTCATTGTATTATCTATCCTGCCTTTAAATTGAATTTTTAGTTAATTTTCTTAGATTCATCGTGCAGAAAAATGAAAATTAGACTTTATATTTTGTTTTGTATTGGGTCTATATTCTATATATCTATTTTCATCGTGAATGCAATAATATCCTATTTTTCTTATAAATGATTTTTCCTATTTGACATAATACCAGATGTAAATCTGATGTATGTAAAACAGGACATCTGAGCTGTCTTGCCCTCTGAAATGCTTGTTTATTATTGCTTACTGAGCCTTAATCTGCCAGTGGGTTCATTCAATTTCTCATCTGTCCTGTTGATATATAATGGGATTGTCATGCTCACTGCTATTTACTTACTGAATGCCTATTTCAAGCATGCATGATTTGAAAGCTCATGGCCTAATATCTTTTCCCATTTCGTTTTGTACTCTAGGTTATTATGGACTGCAATCATAGGCATAAGACCTAGGGCAGAAAATTATGCTTGGTGTGCAGGCACGCCGTAGCATGAAATAAAGCGTGTTGACATTGGCCGAGCGTGCCGATGTCAACGTGCACTCTCGCGATAGGTCGGTGGGCGCGCACCAGAGCCGGAAGTGTGCCCGCCGACAAATAAAAGGCCTATTAAGGCCATTAAGCTAAGAATTGTACTGAATTTTTCACTGCCCGGCAGGCGAAAAGGCCAAGCGGCCTTTACATTTTTTAGGAAATCTCATCCACGGGCGGGATGGGGTTTCCAAAATCAAATACAAATAAAATAAAAATTTAACACTTGAATTAAAGACATGACCCTGCTCATGTGACAGAGCCACACGAGGGGACACGTTTTATGACATTTATATTTCCTTAATTTTTTTCAAACAGTATTTCATCTCCCTGAGGCAGCTCTGTGCCTCAGGGAAATTGAAGCGCCCTTTCTCGCGCATGCCAAATTGCGCTATAGACCTGCTTGCCCTCCTCCCCCCACCTGCACAGGCAACGCTGCTGCTCGCATATCACGGCGTGGAGCCGATTGCAGGCTCCGGTTGGCATCCCAGCTGCCCACCCCACCCAGGGCAAAGTCCTGTCCCTACAAATTGCTCCACTCTCTTCCCCACTGTCCATTAACGACTTTAAGTTTTGCATAGAAAACAAATTAGTCCAGACATTTTCTTGTGCCTTTATCTGTCCAAAATTCTGAAAATGTAACACAAAAGATGCAAAAGCAAAGTTTTAATATGCCTAACATAAAATGCAACACTAGCTGAGACCAATGCATTTCTCCTACATATGTCTCCTTCATAATGGGTTATGTACATTGAAAATTATCTTTTTTATTCTTGGATATACCCCTCTTATGGATCTACTCATGCTGCCTGTTCTGTTGAAAGTACAAAATAAGACCCAGTGTCAAATCATTGCAACCTGTTAATTGATCTGTGTCCACATCTGCACTCAATATTTGCTTTTTGGATGCCTGTATCTCACTTCTCCCTAAATGATTTACCAGATGTTCTTATTTTGCTTTGGATATCTTTTTATCCAGACTAGCTGATACCTTAGTGCACTGTTCAGGGATAGTCTTAAGTTTGGGGTGGTTACAGTGGAGCTGTATTTAAGCTAAATATTTTCTGGGCCTTTCTCTTTGGGGCAGCCAGTTTAACAAGTGAAGTAGAAAATGTCTAGCTTTGTTTTCTATAAGTTTGTGAACATTGCTGTTAGGTTTTGCACATGTACCACTTTGTGTCATACTTTCAAGTGTGAGTAGAGTTCTTTTTCTTGTAAAATACAGAAATTCCTGTAAAGATAGATAAAGATAGCTGAAGGCAATAACACTGTCTACTTCTATTAAACCATGTAACTCATTACATAAAGCATCAGTATAGGAACAAATCTTGAAGGGTTCTAGAAATATTTCTGCATTATCCCAGCAGAAACCCTCCATCAAACTAACTTTAAATTTTTCTCAATGGTACTTCTCTTGTTTCTGTGAGATCCACAAAGTGTTGTGGTATCTCTTGATCTGGCATAGGGTGCAGATTTCCAGTTTCTGCTGACATTGTTGTTTCAAATTGTCCTTGCAGCTCTCATGGTCCAAACTATCTTTTATTTATCAGGCCGCCTGTTGACATTTGTCATTATATCACCCCATTAGTTCTGCTACCTCCTAGATACTACTACTGCTGATAGTGTAAAATCTTCCATTCTGTGCCGTTGTAACAAAATATATATTGATAGCAGAGATAGTAACAGTGAAAGGGTCATTTATGTAAGCTTAAATGCTTTATAGTAAAGGTAAATTGAGTAGTAAGACAAACCTTGATGCAGGCAGATGTTGCCCTTAAATTGTCCTTGTACTTTGCACAAAACAAATAAAATCACATTTCAACCATACTCATGTTTCTGCAGCAATTAAAAAAATGTTGTTTGTTGTATATAGTCTAGTACAGTGCAATAGTGCAACCTATTAGACTATCCCATTAATCTTGATAAGTCACAGGTTGGCTCTGTTTAGCTTCCATTCTCAGCTGAGTTCCTTTTCTGCCAAGAGGATGGAGAACAGACTAGAAGTGGAAATTTCGAAAGCGGCACCTCCCCCAGGTCTCCCATTCATAGGCCTCCTGGTGTCTGGTTAAAAGTAGCATTGATGTATCTAGGAGCATCTTGTACAGGCTGTAGCCTCATAGATCAGAGTAGCTGCCTTTGTAGGAGGTTAACATACCTATGAGAGAGAATGTGACTTAGTTAATGTCACTTATTTAACCAAATGGTCCATTTACAATAGTCAGAGCAACTCAATTAAATTCCCAACATTTTAACTTGCTGCCAACCATCCTTTATGGATTTTTATATGGTGTGGCAGACAAGTTAAAAGTGACTTTTTCCAAGAAGGCATATTTTCTCACACACACACACACACACACACACTTCTTTATTGTGGAGTTTCTTTGTTCTAGAATGATAAACTTTCTGAACCATGTTTGTTTTGTTTCATTAACAGAATATTATCGCTGAGCATGAAATCCGCAATATTTCCTGCGCTGCCCAGGACCCTGAAGACCTTTGTACATTTGCTTACATCACTAAAGACCTACAGACAAATCACCACTATTGTCACGTTTTCAGCACACTTGATGTAGTATGTCATCATTATTCTTTACTTTTTAAAAGTAATCAGGTGATGTGTTTAATTTCTCCTCTAGGTGGCATGACAGTAGCTTTCAATTCCTGGGGATTGCTTGTCCGTGTGGCCTTTTCTTGCCCTTGCCCTTTTCTTGGATATCATTGGCCAGCTTTGGTTTAGGTTTTTTTCTGATCAAGCTGTAATGTTTGTGTGATGCCTGCACAAATAAAGGACAGTTTGTTGGATGTTATAACAGTATTGTTTATACAATTGTTCATAAATTTGAAATCTTCAGGTTGCAGTTGTAGAAAGCTTTAATATTTGACCACTTCTCTTTCAATACCATCAGATAAGGTGATCTATTTAAGATTGCATGACTACAGCCAAATGATATGGTATAGTGCCATCTTAGATATAGGCCAGGATGAAAACAGCTTATTAAGGGAGTATTGTAAACTAAGGGTCTCCAAAAGCTATGTCCCTAGTTAAAAAATACTCCATCTAAAGTAAAGACCTAATATATTAGTCACATGTTTTTTAAAAAAAAACTCACCATGAGGTAGCTTCAGTTTTTGAGGCTGCCACCTTCTTGAGTGTTTTCCAAGGCTAGGTACATAGACATGATCTAAAATCAACAACTCTCCCCTCCTGCTACTCCCTGAAAGCATTGAGCAGCAGGGTATTCTCAAGAGTTAAGGCTAAGCTGTATGTTTCCTCAACTAGTGGTGGAAATAGGCAAAGATAGTAAATATGACTCTGAGACCTGTGGAAAATGTTTTGTGTTTCCTAAAATACAACCCCAGGATCTCTTTTAAGCAAGCACTTTAGAAGAAAGCTACTGTAGTGCCTTGTCCCAGAGCGCTTGCTGATATAAAATCTTCATAAAGTTTTAGTTTCCATCCACAATAATTAAAACTGCTGTTGTGAATTTTACAACCTGGATTCCGTCTGAAGGATTGTTTGATGACTAATTCTTTGGTATGTATGACCTTACACGATGACTGCAATACTCCAGTGACAGTGAATAATTGGATGATGCCTGTTTTGTTTTCAGTTTAACTTTTGTACAGTGGCAATATTAATTCACCATGTTACTGCATTTGATGAAGGATCATCCACAACCTGTGTGTCAGCAGGCTTGAGTGTAACATCCTAGGAAGGATTGTACTTAGACTTGACCATGTGAATGCTCAGCTTGGGACACCTCATGAAAACAGAATGGTGTTTTGCAGGTTGATTAATAGGAGTTTGATTTGTTAACATAATAAAATTGATAAGAACACAGTACAAGTTAGTATATCATATGGTATTAACGTGAAACTTGAAATAAAAACTGAAATAATATCTCATTCAGTATTTTCTATTTTTCCCCAGAATTTAACATATGAAATCATCCTTACACTAGGACAGGCGTTTGAAGTGGCCTATCAACTTGCATTGCAAGCCCAGAAACCCCCTCAGAAGTCTTTTTTCACAGCCGAAACAGAGTCAGAGGAGATAAGATCTTCTAAACCAGTCCCCAAACCACGATCCAGCATGAGAAAATCTACTGTAAGTACCCACAAATCCTTGTGTGTTCAAGATCTAATTCAACCTGTAATACACTGAATACACACAGTATAACAGTTGTTTGAAGGTTTTCATTGTGAGAGCAGTAACACTGAGGAAAACAAATTTACAGTTGCACCATGCTCTTTTTTTTTAACGTTTCTGGTAGCGTGCTGTGCCCGTCGTCTAGAGGAATGACTGGAATGGGTGAAAGCAGTGGTTATATATAGTGGAGAATGGGATTATGGGCACGATCTTACACCTATTGGGCAGGCTAGTGTGTTTGTAATAGGTCAGCTCATGTTAACATTCTTGTTGCTGATTGGTCGACTGTGTAGAGTGGATGGTAGTGTGTTTCTTGCGTAAGAGTAACCAGTTATCACAGATGAGAAGATCACTGTGTTGGGGCTCGGTGTGGTGGTAGTAGATCTCCAAAGCCTCCCACATGGTTAAACGTAAATTACGTCTTAAAATATTATAACGGTAAAATGATTTAACAAAATTGATGAAACTGTGTGGCTAAAGAAAAATATTACATACTTTAGGAAGTGTTTAAGAGGATTAGATTCTGGATAATGACCTTGTAAATGCAATTTTCATTTCATTGTCAACATTAGTATGGTATGTTTTTTGGGGATTCACTTTTAAAAGACAAATGCCACTTGTAGCAACATATAAATTTCATCCCATCAGGTAAGGCATCATCAATAAAATGCTTATGTACAGTAGTAATTCTTTATGTTGAACAATTTAATAGGATGAAAGTTGACTATCTTTGCCCCGCAGTATTCTGTTTCAACCAGAAACAATGACGGAATAGTTTCGGACACTATTGGTAAACAGTATATATGTGCATTGCTCCTTGTAGAGTGCCCCAAGCGCGAGCCAGCCAAAGCCCCATGCCATTTGACGCTAAGGTTCAATTTCAGGCTCTCAGTGCAATGCTTAATTCGCTACTGAGCCATCCCAAGTTGAGTGTTTCTCCTGCGGAAGGATGCAGCTACATCATTGGGATTGAGTGGTGGGAGCTTTACTTTATATCTAACCAGCACTATACTTGTCTGCAGAGCACTGAATAATTGGCATTAGATACCTGAAATTGGATACTCACAAGTGCCAACATTCCTCACCTTGATGAATACAATCTCCTCCATAGATATTATGAACTGACTTCAGTATTTAAAAAGTGAACAAATTGTAAAAAACTCATTTACGTTTGAGCTTGCTTAAAATGTGCTCCATTGCTCTGATCTGTATAATGTATTTGTAATGGGCAGCAGTTAACTAATAAATGAGGAGGTTCGATTGATGAATTTTTCTGCTGCTCTAGAAGTGGTGACCTGGCTGGATTTTACAGAATGCTGTAACTGGTTCACTAATGATTCTGCTGTCGTTTCTTACCAAATGAACTAGGTGCAGCCACCTAATAGCAGATGCTGTTACTGTCACACGTGCACTACTCACAGGCCTTCGCATCCGCCTCTACCGCTTCATTCGTTCAGCCAAGGAGTCCAGGTTTCTTTCTCTATATATTTATATATCTATCACTGTTTCTGTCCAATGTTCTCAATTACATCCCCATTCATTCATGACTGCCAGCAGCATCAAAATAGGCATCAAAAATATCCATTATGAGAGGCTAAATTCCTAGACATAATCTGTACTTTCTAATGTATGGCTTAACAGTTTTGAAAGTAGCCATAAAATACAATAAGAACTATTCGTTAATGTGGCACTAGGTATGGAGTGTTTATATTAGGAGACAAACTAAGCTCAAACGTAATCTTGAGATTTGAAAGTGTATTTGAGTTTTTTAAAATTTAACTGCAAATTAAATTGAAAATATTACATTCTAGGAGTTAGTAATAGATACAATGAAATTGAAAAAAGTGTGCAAATTCTTTGGCATTAGAGACACAAATGATATAACCATAGAAATTAGAGCACTGAGGGAGTCTGTCACACTGGTGACAGTACTAGTTCTTCAACCACAAACTTTTCCTATTACTTTTTCAATTCTCCCTTTTTCTATGTGTTCTTCCTTTTCAAACACTTGTCCCATGTTTTTAAGTGACCAATCTATATGGCAATTCAGTGCTAAGATTTACTCCCTCACTGTCAGCCTACATCCCTACAGTGAAATAGACCAGAATTTTTGTTGTCTGTAGCAAAGTAGAATAAAGTGATTTTCATAAAGGTTAGCCTACACTTACTGGATTTAATGTAACAAGCTTAGAGATGAGGTTCATACATTTTAAAAATGAAGTGGAAACATCACCTTGATGGAGGCTTGGGAGCAGGTGTTGTATTCTCCAATTATTTTAAATCTAGGATAAATTGTGGTGAATTTTATTTATTTATTAATATTTATTTGATGTTATAGCACATGAATACTGAGTAGCATATAGCAGGATTCATTAATGTTGGTTTTCTGAATTTAGCTGCTTCCATCTACATCTGTATTGGTCAATGCAGATGAAGAAAATTAACATGTGCAAAGATCCTTTCACAATTTTAAAAATTTGTTCATGGGATGTGAGCGTCGCTGGCTAGAGTAGCATTTATTGACCATCCCTAATTGCCCTTGAGAAGGAGGTGGTGAGCTCCCTTCTTGAACCACTGCAGTCCGTGTGGTGTAGGTACATCCAGAGTGTTAATATGGAGGGAGTTCCAGGATTTTAACCCAGCAACTGTGAAGAAACCACAATCCTTATTAAAAAAAAATGTGGACTGTATTTATCAAACACTTTGAACTTCCTACTTAGTGTTTTCTTGCTTCTTCAATGCTCAGCTTGGCACAAAAGAGATACTCCTTAGGATTTCAAACAGGCATCTCATTTCCCCTGTCACTGTCTTGGGAGAATGTGACAAAGAGTCAGTTTGTTCCTGACTTGAAATTTAGGTTCTGAATTTGATCTTTCTTTGCTTCTCCAGAGGAACTTCCTATTTGCCATTTTTACCTTGCAGAATCCATGACAGAAGTTTACAGTAGTGCTTATGTTCACTCTTTCAGATTTTCTTCCTCAATTTTATCCCATTGCAAATGCTGAATGGTCTTTGATACAAATGCTGGTAATGATTAATTTGCTTACAAAGTAGGACCATACGCTCATGATGGAGGAAGAAATAAGAAATGCACTTGCACCTTGCGCTCTAGACCACCCGGTCGTCGTGGGAATAAAATAAAATAAACAGTGATAAATTTGGTCCCATGCATTAATTAACTGCTCTACACAGGGCTAATTCCACAGTACCTGGAGCAACAGACAAATAACTGAACAGGCACACTTGCACGTTTGTGTCTAGCTGTCGGAACTACCTAACTACAGAGCAAAATAATTTGTGTTGCTCTTCTAGCAGTAGCTACCTCCATAGCTGTCTTTAAATAGGCCTCTCAATCACTGGAGGTGGTATTGCTGAAATTGAGTTGGCCCTGGCAACAGCACTGTAAGCTAAGTGCCACATGCTCAGGTATACAAGCCTAAGGGGAAAAGTACTTTGGTGCATAGAGCAATCTAAAATGTGAGAGATGGGAGTTGAGAAGTCAAAACTCCCAAATAAAATAGTTTGGATAGTTTCAGGTGTTCTGAAGTTATCTCAATTAAGAGAGTTGTTTCTAGGTGAAAAATAAAAGGCAGAATCAGCCCTGTCATTCCCCATAGCCCTGTTGATTTATTTCCTTCAAGTTCCCATCCAATTTCTTTCTGAAATTATTGATTATTTCTGCCCTCATGGGCAGCAAATTCCAGGTCATTACTACCTATCTCCCAGCACCAGATCCAGCAATGCCTCCTTTCTAAAAAAACTCAGCAGGTCTGGCAGCATCTGTGGAAGGAAGCACAGTTAGCGTTTCGAGTCCGCATGACTCTTCAACAGAAGTCAGTTCTGTTGAAGAGTCATGCGGACTCGAAACGTTAACTGTGCTCCCTTCCACAGATGCTGCCAGACCTGCTGAGTTTTTCAAGGTATTTTTGTTTTTGTTTTCGATTTCCAGCATCCGCAGTTTTTTGCTTTTATGCCTCCTTTCTAGTTGGGTCAAGAACATACTGATCGAAGAAGTTTTCTTGTACAGATTTCAGAAATTCATCCTCTCCCTTACTCTTTACAGTAACATTTTCCCAATCAATATTTGGGTATCCCTAGTATCACCTCTATAATGCTTGCACGTCTTTGTGATTTCCCTCTAGATTTGCTTCTTTATCACACGCGCTGTTTAGAGCCTGTGGAATACCCCCAATAAACGTGATCTTAGTTTTCTTCATCTCAACTCTAACCAAATGGACTCTGTCCTTGCCCCCCCCCCCCCCCCCCCCCCCCCCCCCCCCCCCCCCCCAACCGTTCAAAGACATCCCCTCTTTCCAACATTGGAATGTCTTCCCTAATCAATACTGCTTCCCCACTTCCTGTTTTCCTTCCCTATTTTTTCTGAACACTTTTTGTATCCTTGTATAAGCATACAGTCCTCACCATTTTAGACATGTTTCTGTTATTGCTGTTACATCATATTCCCACACTGCTATTTGTGACTGTAGCTCACCAACCTTATTCAACACACTTTGTGTGTTTATATACATGGATTGTAATCCTGTTTTTGTATTTTTTTCATACCCCTTCTTAGTTTGCTCTTATCTGTTGCATGTTTATTAATGAGTTCTGGAAAAGTAACAGGTTTCTGATACTCATTGCACTCAATGAAAATCTAAGAACATGTTACTACATGCATGGTTTAACTGACTGGTGATGTGGTCATCCTATCAGATCTTAAACTGCAGAGAACCATAGAATGGTTACAACACAGAAGGTGACCATTCAGCCCATCATATCCATGCCAGCTTCCTGCAAGAACAGCTCACCTATTCCCGTTCCCCCACCTTTTCCCTAAAGCCCTGTAAATTTTTTCTCTTCATTTAATTACTAATTCTACTTTGAAGGCCTCAATTGATTATATCTCCACCACACTCTCAGGCAGCACATCCCAGATCCTAACCACTCACTACCTAAACAGGTTTTTCCTCACATCACAGTTGCTTTTTATGCCAATCGCCTTACATTGCTGTCCTTTGGTTCCCTATCCTTGTGCCAACAGGAACAGTTTCTCCCTATCTACTTTGTCCAGACCCCTTATGATTTTGAACACCATTATCAAATCTTTTTGCAATCTTCTCTTCTCCAAGGGTAACAGCCCTACAGTGGAATTAGAACAAGTAAGCAGTAGTATGCTATAGTAAAGCACTTTGGCATTTGTAGTTCCTATTCAGGACCATATTCTACCAATATGTTTTCAGTTTGTAGCTCATTTTGATTGGGATAACTATATTTAATTGAAGTTAATTCTCTTTTTTTTGAACAAAGTGCAATTGGGAGCTGAAGTGCTCTGGCATGTATGATAGTTGCATCCTATTGGGAAATTTAAGCCTGCAGAATTTGTTATGAGTGACGCAGAGCATAATCTTAGACACTTTAAGCAGACAAACCCATTTGTCTTCAGCAATGTATTTCCAAGTTTTTCATACATCTCTACTCCTTACCAGTAATGCATAAGAGGGTTGTTTGAAATTTCAACCATGTATGTTTTATTCACCATGCAGTGCTGTTTTCCTGGAGTTTACATTGCTCATCTGTGAAGGTTACAGTGAACAAGCTGAGCAACAACGGCAAAAACTCACTCCACAAGCCTATAGTTTGAATAAGCCCTAAATTATCACTTCATTCAATTGTCAACATACATCTCATTAGATTTGGATTGTTTATTAAATGCGCATCACAGGAACATTCTGAATTGCAGTATATTTTGCAATTTTCACACATTTGTCTTGTCTTGCTTTTGTAGATTGACTCTATTGAGCAAGATTCTCAATCGCACGGCAGTGTGGCATGGATAGCTGACTCCAAGCAGGATTCCAAGAGGACAATCAGTACAAAGTATGAAACCACCATATTCTGACCACCACCTGCTCCTGCTTCTAATCTGTGCCTTTGCACTGTGAACCTGTTCCACTTCTCCGCTTCCTATGGCGGGTACACAAAAGCTGCTTTCACACTCTTTCCCGGAGGGAAACTTGTACTTGAGTTTCCTGTACTGTACTCTATAATTCAACAATAGCTGCCTTCAGACATCCTGGTGATCTTTCAGCTACTTAAAAAGAAGCTCTGAAAATTACTTGGGAATCTTATTCTACACCTGAACTTTGATATACTCTAACCTCCCAGCACTGTGAGCTACTGCACTGTTACTTAATCCACCCAAATGCTACTAAACGGCATATGCCAGTGTTGCATGCATTGCCACTTGGACCTTTTGCATCTTTTGCAGAACCACAAGTCTTCAGTAGCTATTATTGATTGGGTGTTTCTGCTGATGGATCTAATATGCTTTTTAACAGACTGCATTTCCTTTTAGCTTTCTTTCTTAAACACTTTGATTTAAACAATTTCACAACACGTGCCTCATCCAAACTGATTGAAGAAAGCTGCTGTTATGGTTCAGCCAAATTGGCTTAAATTAATAAAAATAAAACTTTATTGATGTGTTCTGATTTTTTTTCCTTTTTACCGTGTTTCTACCACACAAAAGAAATTAAGGTTTGGCTACTTTCTTTTAGTGACTTAAAAGGCTGAATGACCTCAGGCAACATTGGCTACATGATTTTTAAAAAATTTTTACTTCAGGATGAGGCATGTCGGAAAGAATCAAGGTTTTTAATGAATTTATGGAAACATTTACTTGAAACAAATGCATTGGCTGGGATTTTCCGACCCTGTCGTGGTGTGACCCGCCTCAGGAGTTTCAGTGGCCTAGCCAAATGTCCATTGATGTTTAGCGGGAGTGGATGATCCTGGCGGTGGGTGAGACCGGAAAATCCCGTCTATTGAGATATGCGCAGTTTAGCTTTTATATGTGATCACACTTGAGAGACCCTCCACTTTTTCAATCCAGAATGATCAAAAATATTGCTATACCTGAGATTACGTATCACTGTTTAACTCTGGCCTGTTTACAACAGCTAAATATTTGTCGTCTACAGTCTACTCTTAATTCAAAGTTGCTTCATTCAAATTACCTGACCATTTGAAATGTTTAGGCTCGAGGTTCCCATGATTATTTATGTGCTGCATAATTCAAATTATTGGATCAATCAAATTTTTTTAAGTACAAAAATTCTTTGAAACATCTGTGCCATATGCTAGAATGTTACACATTGAGCTTATTTCTAGCATTTATATACACTTTGGTCCTGTGTTATTACGTTATCAATCAGTGTGTGGAATTTCCAGCATCTTCAGTATAGTATTTTGTTTTTCACTATCTAATGGTTTGTTGGGTAAATCGAAACAAAAAAATAATTTTGCATTTCGGGATTTGAGAAGTTATGACCATTGTAACCAATTTTTGAAACATTCTTTGCACCAACTGTTAATTTCCTAACAACAAGCAGATTTTAAAAGAGGTACATTATTTGGCAACATTAAGCAGGCTGTTATGATACCAGCTTAACAGTTACAGCTTGCCATGAGCACAGCTCTTATATTTTGCTAATGCCCTTGAACAATGGCTTTTCTATAAATATTAAGAGGTCCACAGAAAGTCACCAACTGAATAGTGTTAGATACAGCAATGCATATATGTTGTCTTAACCATGGGTAGCTGTTGAGGGAAATATTTTCCAGCATTGATGTTCTTTTTGTGAATGCGACTAACACATTTAGTAATATATTATGCTATTTTTACGAAGCATGTTGAAATCAATTGCAGCAGATGAAAGGTTGAGAAGACCCTCAAGCAATTTCTAACCTGTCTGCAGCACACAGGCTGTAGGATTTAGCATATGATAAGAATGTAAAGATCATTCAGAGTGGGTGGAGTGAGGCTACTGTTGAATTTGAGCAAGTAATGAGCAGTTTGTTATAATGAAAAATAATTGGACATAGTTGGAAGGAGAAGATTAAAAGAGCAGTGCAGAATCTGCAAAAGGACTAATGACAAATCTTGTTTCCTTTAAGAAATTGGATGATGATTCCAGTGCCCTGTGTGAAATTGGATTTGGTATCATCTAAGCTCTGCCTAATAAGATGCTTTTTATGTACAGATCTGATAAGCAGGAGTAGCGGATGAGACTAATAGCTTATTGGAACCCAACACAAAGAATTCAGGGTTAAAAACATTGCTGTCAAAACTAATTAAACTAAAAGTAGCATCAAAAAAACATTTTTAAATGCTCTTGATATAATCATTAACTTGGGGATGGCCTTTAGCAGTGAGGAGGGTCAGAAGTTTTATAAATACGTGTGGTTATATTCAGATAATTTCCTGCTTAAAGGTAATTGATAACACTGTTGGCTAAAGATGTATAAGGGCCTTGTGTATCCACGGCCATGATTTTTAGGATGTTGGGGTTTCCTATCCTATCACCCAAAGAGTCACTTCTGAACGCATCCTGATGATATTGGGGGCCCCACAGCCAGTTAATGCTCCAACAAGCATTAATTGAATGGGGATGGGACTTCTGTCTCTCACCCAGGAGGAAGTCCTGCCTCAGTGAGCTGCTGGCCAATCTGATTGGCCAGAAGCTGTTTAGTCCCAGCCGTACCAGAAGCTGTAATAGACAGGACTGCGACTGCAAGCAGTCTCCAGAGTCTAAATCCCATGTCCAAGACCAGGTAAGTGTGTGGGTCTCAGGGACAGGAGATGAGGACCTGGTGGGTGGGCAGAAGGGTTTTTAAAAATTCATTCATGGGATGTGGGCATCACTGGCTAGGCCAGCATTTATTGCCCATCCCTAAGTGCCCTTGAGAAGGCGATGGTGAGCTGCCTTCTTGAACTGCTGCAGTCCATGTGGTGTTGGTACACCCACAGTGCTGTTGGGGAGGGAGTTCCAGGATTTTGATCCAGCTACAGTGAAGGAACGGTGATATATTTCCAAGTCAGAATGGTGAGTGACTTGGATGGGAGCTTCCAGATGGTGGTGTTCCCATGTGTCTGCTGCCCTTTTCTTTCTACATGGTAGTGGTTGGAGGTTTGGAAGGTGCTGTCTAAGGAGGTTTGGTGAGTTCCTGCAGTGCATCATGTGGATGGTACACGCTGCTGCCACTGTTCGTCAGTGGTAGAGGGAGTGAATGTTTGTGGATATGGTGCCATTTAAGCAGGCTGCTTTGTCCTGGATGCTGTCAAGTTTCTTGAGTGTTGTTGGAGCTGCAGTTATCCAGGCAATTGGAGAGTATTCCATCACACTGCTGACTTTTACCTTGTAGATGGTGGACAGGCTTTGGGGTGTCAGGCGGTGAGTTACTCGCTGCAAGATTCCTATTCTTTGACCTGCTATTGTAGCTACTGTATTTTTATGACTAGTCCAGTTGAGTTTCTGGGGGGGGGGTGGGTAGAGCACCCGCAGGGGCCAGACCTTGTGGAGGGGGCACCTGATGTTGAAAGGAGTCTGTTTTTGGAGGCCACCCTCCCTTCACTTGCCAATTGAGACCTGAGCAGGGTCAATTTCCAGGCTTCCCCGCTGCCGTGAATTCCTTCTGCCAGCCTGAAAATTGAGGTAACGGTCCCTAGTTGATCATAATTGGCCATTGATGGGTCTTAATTGGAGCAAGGGTAGGTGGGCATGCCTAGGCCTTTCCTATCCTGCCATAAAATTGCGGAGAGGTCAGGATGGGCTGGAGCCCGATGAGAAAGACATCCAAGGAATTTTCGCCCCCTCCCACCCCGCCCCACCTGCAAACATGCCAGTGGGATAACATAAAATTCTGCCCAATATCTTTAGCTCCAGTGTTATAATGCATTTGAAAAGTTTTTCATGACATCCCTAATGAAAGGTACCCATTCCTGTGCATGATGGTAAAATTAAAAAGGGTGGAGAAGGATATTTAATATTCACCATAGACCATATTGGAAATAATAGCAGATAGCTGATATTTTTTTAAATCGTTCATGGTATGTGGGCATCGCTGGCTAGGCCAGCATTTATTTGCCCTTCCCCAATTGCCCTTATTCAGGGGCCATTTAAGAGTCAACCACATTGCTGTTGGTCTGGAGTCACATTTAGGCCAAACAAAGTAAGGATGGATGATTTCCTTCCCTAAAGGACATTAGTGAACCAGATGGGTTTTTACAACAATCAACAATGGTTTCACAGTCATCATTAGACTTTTAATTCCAGACTTTTTTTTATTGGATTCAAATTCCACCATCTGCCATGGTGGGATTCAAACCCGGGTCCCCAGAGTTTTACCCCTCGGTTTCTGGATTACCAGTCTAGTGACAATACCACTACGCCACCGCCTCCCTCATGTGCAAAGCTATCTTGCTGACATTCAAAAACTAGGATTTTGCTTTTGCAAGTCAGGGTTAGAAGAAACAGACATACATGCATATGTGTGTGTGTATGTAACATTTATAATAAAAGTAGTCGTTTGGTGGTACATAACTTGAGTATTGCTGGAAAAAGATATTTTGTCAAAGCTTTTCATCTTGCACTCATCAAGACAATCACAATACCAGTGTGTTTCAATATCAATTTCAGTGCCAGTGCAATGCCAAGTATATAGGCCATACGTCCCATAAACTGGTGGATTATATCAAACAGTACGTCCAAGCCGCTGTTCGTAACGGGCAAGGTACAGACCGTACCCAACCCAATCAGCCTGTGCTTGCAAAACTGAAAACACAGTGTCCAACATTAGATGCGATTCCATGATTGGACAGTATTTTCTGAATAACTCTGTGTGCTAAAGATTATGCTGATAACCAATTTAAGATTGTCAGTCAGGTTCACAGTGTGGTGCATTTGCATGTATTGGAAGCTACATATATTAATACACAGAGCCCTGTTCTTTGTAGACAGAAAGAGCATATACACATTGCGCCTGTTTCAGCTAAACAGAGTAAGTGATAGCCATTCGCTGGTTAATTCCTCAGGGCAATGCCTTGACCAATCAGAATCAAGTTACCTGGTTTAAATTTCAAACTATGCTTGGCAGTTAACTGTCAGTGAGCATTAAATGGTGCACTCTTCATGACAACGCCTCTACCAATCAGAGTCCACTTGCCAACTAATCAGCACTCCCTTCTCATACAGGCAAAGTTTTTGCTTCCCCTGACATTGGTACTTTGCGCTTGTCCTGATGAGTGCAAGACGAAGAGCTTTGACAAAATGTCTTTCCTCAGCAATATAATGGCGTTCTGTTAAAATCAGTTACTGAACAATGAAATTTTAACCTTAACAGATATTCACAGATTTTCTTGCTATAATAAAAGAAAATAGTTCAGTTTCTTCTGGATGTCATTACCTCGCAGTAAATGCTATCCGGCAAAGTGTTTTCTTAATGTGCTTATGACTACTGGCATGAATGGTTTAGTGGAAAAAACACACCTTTTCACATATTTTAATATGATTAGGATTTTAAAACTAGACATCAAGTGCAAGCGAAGCAATAACAATTTGTTTAGTGTCGCTGCTGTTAATTTCAAAACCAATTGACAGCCAGGAAGACTATATTTACACTGTTGTAAGTTGGTACTACTTTGTTGGGTTATATAAAATGTTGTAGCTTAATATTATAACTTTCAGTTTGATTTAACCCCTTAATTGCAATAATGAATTAAAATAGTTTTGTGCATAGAAAAAAATGACACTTAAATCAGAATCAAGAGATACCCAGGCTAAGTTTTCACACTGTGAACTTCTGGGTTAAGAAGCCAGACTTTCATGTTAGTGTTTCTTGGGATAGCAGCCATTTGCAGTTTATTCATTCTTCCGTGGAACTTTATTGTTGCTACGTCTTTAAACCCTAGCTCAAAGTGCATTGTAAAGCATAAGTGATGAGGACAAAGATGTGGATTGATGTTCATTATACATGGATGATTCAATATGAATCAGTAAGTAGGATTTTAGGCTATTTTAAAATTAATTCTCAGGTATTGCGCATATCTGGCAAGGTCAATTTTAGTGTCCATCTTTGCTACAGCTGAATGACTTGCTAGGTCACTTCAGAGAGCAGTTAAGTATTAACTGCAGTGGTGTCACAAATAGGACCAACAGTAGGTTTCCTTGATTAAATTGCTTCACTGTGTGGACTTGCATAGAACTGATGCAACTTGGTTTCCCTGTATTCTGTGTCTCCTGATCAGAAGTGTGAAGTGACTACTTTTCCGCTTCATGCCCTTTCTTGCTCCCTCCATCTCCAGCCTCCCCCTCTCCAAATAGCACTTACCAGTTATGGAGAACAGTACAATTACTGGGCCGGTGTATGTGTGCATTCTTTATATATGTGTACCATATCTGTTGGAAGTGAATAGATCTACAGTGTGTTTTGCAGTTTGATTTTTTTTACTTTGTACCAGTAAGCCACTGAATTTAAAATGGACTGAACTTGGGATCTTTATTCTTTGTTCAAAAGGTGTCCAAAAACTAAAATTTAGCTTTGTACTGATGAAGCATGACCAACAATTAACTATAAGCAAGGGGCAATAGTTATATGCAGGTTGCTATCTCTGACAAAATAAAATTTGACTCCAGCCAGAGCTGAAATTAGAAACCAAGTGATGACTGTCTTTTGAGCTACAATTGCTTCATTAGGCAGTTTCACCAGTTCTTAGTTGCATCACAAGAAAGAGTAGTCATTGAGCACTGTAACTTAGAGGGATTTAAAACTGGCAGGAATAGTCTCATTACCACCTACCTGCTTTCCACATATTAGGATAGGCAGTACTGATGAAATATATACAATTAAGTTCATATATTAAACTAATTTGTCATGTTGTTCTCATACCATCCAGGCCAAGCATTTCTTACAAGGTTTTATGCACACACGCTTGGCTATTGTGACATTCAAGAAACACAGATTTTGCTTGTTAATTACTCTATATATTTTATACTGATTCACTCACTGCTAGAAGCATTTGTTTAACACAAAAAACTGAAGCCATATTCAATTAAACAAATGCTGGTATCTGGCATCCGTAATAAGATTGAAGTCTGCACAAATATACTCATTAACAGCCTCATTGCAATGCTGTATAACAGCACCACAAGGACTTTGAAATAATGCAGTTTATTTCCTTCCAGCTTTAAAAAAAAGCTATCTATTGATAATAAAAAATCTATTTGAATCCTATTTGCAGTTGCATATCATCATGGATCACCATGGATGCTTCCTGTTCAAAATTTTCATTTTAACATCCAACCAACATTTAATTAATAGCTGCAAAATGGATTATGAATTATAAATTGTGATGCTGTTTTTAATGGTGTAGAAATGTGCTGCATTTTAGTTATGCATGGCACAGTTGAAATTAGGAACTTTCTAATTTGTCCTTTTCTAAGAAGATGCTAATTTTCTGTGTTCCATGTTTTGTTTTTTTCCCTGTCTTTCATTATGTCTACTTGTTTTTCCATTTTTGCAGCTGAAAAGATAGTCAGGCAATCTGTTTAGTTGTTGAGATTAGATAAATTGGACTTATCCCCTTCCATGTGTCCTACGGCAATGTTTCTAGGCTCCCGTCTATTCTTACAATCCCCTTTAATCTGCATTACATGTTGGCTTAATATCATTTTCATATATATTCTAGATAAGCTGATAAAAAAAATCCCAGAACAAAAAAACAGTAAAAGCTGGAAAATAAGAGCACTGGTCCGAACTGGTCTCGTGTACTTTAAAATGGACCAGTAAAACTAGGAAATAAGAATACTGGTCCAAACTGTTTTTTCCTTCTGGGATGCACCAAACAATTCAAGACTCAAACAGGATCATTTCAAGCCTTGTTTTTGTGGAAATCAATGCACTGTATTGAATATCTTAAAGCTTCAATCACTACTTTTTGTGTATGTTTTAAGTTTAACATCATCTACATTTTGTCTCTTTATCTTAACTCCATGTAGCTGAAACTCTGGGGTGAGTGTGTGTTTACTGGAAATGTGGCAATGGGTGTCCCAGGTCAACATGAGGGAGTATTAAACCATCTGAGCAACAGCATCCCATACCAGGGAGACCATGGAACTGAAGTTCACTTGTGTAGCAGTGGTTTCCACTTTCTTTAAAACAGATCAACAGAAGAAAAGCATTTCTAGGACTTCTCCCTCAACAAATGCTTGGATACCATCAAGAAATTTAGCTATTTAATCAAAGAGGAAATATTATGAACAGCACTAATTTACCCTTTGTGGGAACGATGAAGCAGAACAATCATCTTTAATCGGGTTGATGGTGCTTCATTTTATGCAACAGCGAGCAATGGTGTGCACTGTCCCCAAAGTTTTAGTACATAAACTGTGAGGAAAAGGATTTTAATTTTATTTTTATGTTGAACGTATTTACATTAAATGATAGGTTTTTCACTTGTGCATTGTTTCCTTCAACCCTTTCCCAAAAAAAACCTAATTACGATCATTGGATTCCACAGTTCTAACCAAAAGCTAATGTACAATGGTTTTAGTGTAATTTTAAGCTGCAGTGTTTACCTCTTTTCTGAAAATGATAATTGATCATTTTAGTCTGCAAACATCTCAACTATTTTTTTGAGTTCAAATTAATTTTAACCTGCCAGCATCATTGCTATCACCTTCACATGGAAGAAGCTGTGGGATCAGAATCTTAAGTGTCTGGAAGCATTGTGTATTTTGCTTCAGTAGCATTGTTGCATTTCAAATTATGAACCTGCATTTGAGCAAAGCCGAATGACACCAGAAGATACTTAGTTAAGCTATGAACTACTGAAAGGATTTCAAGTATGCTTCCGTTCCACAACAGGGTGGTGTTCTTATCAGCCTGTACAAGATGAATTTACAAATGTGAAGAAAACTCATTCTCTTATCTGGGTCTTGGAGTTAAAGTTCAAGGTAGTTTTAAGATGTTCCGGGGATCATAAGATTTTAAAGGGTACTTTGGGATTGAGAGTCTTTATGGTATATGAAAGTGTCAGATTCTGTTTCATTTTACAGGACTGCAGTAACAGGAGGGCAAAACATCTTAATAAAGCATGTGAGAGGAATTAAATATTGCCACTTTTGTGTTGGAATCATAATATGGCACAAGGGAATGAAATTCTATCTATTTATAGTTTCATTATGTGATTTTTAAGGTTATTAAACTGACTCACCCCTTTTGTTCGTAGCCATTGTGTACAAATGTAAACATTTAAATAATCGTTAGTCCCACTTCCCCGAGCCACTCCTTCGACTGGCACAAATTTGTATTTGTGTTGAACTCGAATGAATTCTGTATGGTTTAAACCTATGTCTGCTTTTGCAACCGTATCAATTTTTTTAACAATCCTTAGTTTCCTTTCGGAGACATTTGCCACTATGCAATCTCCTATAGCCAAGAGAACAGAATCACATGGAGAATGGCACCCTTCATGGCCATGGTCAGTATAGCTAAATGATTTCCTGATTCAAAATTAATTTTCTAAAGAGGCAGCTATCAGCCAAATGCCTCAATAGTGAAATGTCCCATCATGCAGTATGCACCATATTAGCCCAGTCAAGAAACAATATCATTTGCACCCAAGCAGCTTGAGTGACTGGCAATCCTGAGCTGAATCAGCAGGCAATGCTGGTGTCATTTTTACTGCTAGGATGTTTCAACTTATGTTGGGATTCTTTGAGAAAACAACAGAATCATTGGACAATTATTCCATTTAGCAAATAAATAATTACCAATTCATACTGAGCAGGATATAATGCCATGAAATGGCTTTTGAATCAAAAGAGTGGCCCAGTGAAGAGGTATTTTTTAAGTATTCAAATTATGTACAAATAACTAAGCAGCAATATTTTTAACCTAACTTGCCTGCTTAAATAATTTGAGGGGATTTGATTATTGATGAATAGCTAACCTATTTTGTAGAGATTTTTAGTAGATATTCTTCATGATGTCTGATTTTATTTTAATTAACAGTAATAATCTCAGTAAAAGTGCACTAATGGGCAGGGGGAGTAGCTGCTTCACCTAATTTGAGTCACAATCTGATTACTATTTTACTGTTGTAAAATTAAGTTTCACAAAAATATTTGTACTCTGGGTCAGGGGCTGTGAATGCTGTGTAGACACTAAGCAGGGCTTACTGGTGTATATCTTGTTCTAAATTTTAGACATTTCTGATGGTTAGCATTGGATTTAATATCTATTGATGGGTGTTTATTAATTTACCAGTTCTGTATTGCAGTACTTGAAAGGCATATTTCTATGTGTATAAAGCTGTAGAGTCATGATCAAGTAATGAAACTGGACATATCATGGTACCAAACACTAGGATTGTTGTGCAAAAACTAGACTGACCTCATAATGATACAAGTTTGTAAATATACTTGGGCTTCCAGTCTGTTTTTGTTACTTTTTACCATTGTTTGTACAATTGGAAATCAATGAATAAACAGAACATGAGAAAATGTTTGTGTAAGTGTTTCATATGGACCAAGATTAACAGTTTTTGCTTTGCAGCATTGTTATTGTTTATAGTGAAGTTCAGGTTTCCTTTGCCCTATTACAAAAGTCACAAGATATCTTGAATCAAAACAATATGATTTGATCTAACTCTTTCACCAACAAATCCCAGGAGTTTCGATGAGCATCAGGTGACCGTTCCCAATCCACTTTTTCAACAATGAATGTATAAAATTTCTTGTAATGAGCCCCTCATAATTCAAATCTTTGACATCAATATGCAATAACTCTAATGCTTCAGGCAGAGGTAGAGCGTACCAAACCGCAGAATTGGACATCATAGTTGCCAAAAAATGCAAACATGAAGATGGGATTTGGCCGTAACACTCTGGAATCATTTTTGGATGCAAGAAACAAAACCATATTAAGTCTTTAAGTAGCATACTTCAGTATAAGTGTTGGAAAAATTGTGAAAATATTCCAGCTCCAATATTTGATTCCAGACATACAACATTGTAAAATCAAGTCCAGGGTATTGCAAAATACGATCAATTCACGTGAATAACTTTACATTAAGGGATAGATGGTAGATGATCTCATCTAAAAGGAAAGACAGTGGGGGCAGTTTCCTCCCCTGCAGAGCCAGTAGTTTAAGTGCTACAAGACCTTCTAAGGTAGCCAAGATGGGGTTTGGAACTGCAAAATTTGGTTAGTCTGCCATTAGGACAAGACTTTAAGAGGCCATCTTCAAAAAGGAGTTTAACCGTGTTTAGAACGGCTGCGCTGAGGATGATTAAGCCTCTGATGACAAATTAAATTGGCACTAATGCTCAATGAAGAGGCTCAATGTCATGTTGCTGGCTGGTGGTTTAATTAATTTTCCTTGCAGCAATCAACTGAACAAAAGTCAAGAAGTCATTGGTGAAAATTGCAAGCATTACTTAAAGCCATGCTTACTTTTTTGTTTTCACTTACTGATTGAGATTAAATAACCACATTATTGACACATTGCATTTTGACACATGTTGGGAGACTTTTTATGATGCTTTGTCAAGACTTCATAAACAGTTTATCAACAGATTTTCCAGAAATTCTTTAAGGGCTTCACTTAAAAACAGCGAGTGTTGTGTTTCTCTACTATAGTGGAGCCCTTATAGGAGAGTCTCCAAAAGAAAGGGAGTGCTTGGTCATGGGACCTTGCTAAGGGTCCTCCTCCATCTGAGCAGAGCAACATTATCTGCTGGAGGAGAGAGGGAAGGAAGGGCTTTCAGCAGGAGGCCATATCCACCCATAATTTTCAGAGTGTACTACATTCACATGATCCAAGACCAGTGTATGAGGAGGCTACGCTTTTTACCATGGAGGTCATCCCAGAGATCTGTAGCCTTATGGATGGAACACTCAGATCTCATAGCACAGCCAGGACTTCATTGCCTGTGGTAGCCAAGGTCACTGTAGCATTTAATTTTTATGTTAGTGGCACCTTCCAGCTGCCTCAGGGAATATAAATCACATATCACAATCCTCTATGCACTTCTGCATAAGGGGTGCTGCTGAGGAATGACAGGATATCATTCCCTATTGTGGAGAAGACCAGAATCAGAGACTTCTACCATTAGTCAAGATTGCAGGACTACACAAGCTCCTGGAGCAATTGACTGCACATATGTGGCATGTGAACCCTCATTTAAACTTGGAGTTGTGCACATACTAGGAAGGGATTCCATTCCTTCAATGAGCAGCTCGTGTGCAACCACTGGCAACACATCATGAAGGTGAATTCTTTCTGTCCAGGGAGCTACCAAGATACTTTTAGAGTAAAACGGTCATTGTTAGACAGATCTTTGAACCCCAATGCAATGTGCATCCATCTGCTGAGTTTCTGAAGAAGGCAGTTCAGACGTTCTCCTGGAATATCTTCAAGATGCTATGGCCTATGATGGACCCACCTCGGACTGCACCATATCAGTGTGAGCTTGTGCAGTTTGGGCCGCCTGGCTGACAGGCAACTGCAAGAGCAGTTGTGGAGTGACGGGATAGAGTAGGAATGCTGCTGTCTGTGAAGAAGCTCCATGATTCCTATGCCACTACCTCAAGGTGTCTCTTTAGCCAGCCTGCTGAAAGACTGACTGATCTGTGCGCAGCTGAGACACTCTGCAAGCCTCTGACAACCATGGGGACCCAGAGCTATCATGTTTCCATTGCAGCACTTAACAGTTTGATGAAAGATAGTAACAGTGCAATGGTAGCTGTTTGGACGTTCGTTGGAGCACTTTGACATTCCATCAAATTTGCTTGGCATTTCTTGAAAACTGCTATGACTGCAGTGGAAACCGCAACTCGGTTATCAGACCTGCATGATGTTGGGCTCCTCAGGCCACTAGATGGAATTGGTTAGTCTCCACATTGGAGAGGATAAGATCCAGGCTCTGCATCAAGCAACAGGCTAAGCTGAAGGCAGACTCTTCCATCCTCCTAGCCATGAGCCAAAGGGCTGTCCATTGCACCAAGCATTTGTTTTGTCAAATGCATTAGCTGCCTTATGAAGCTGGGCCCTAAAAGGTCCACATTTGACTCCTCTAAAGCTGAACTATATTCAACCTTGCCCCCAACAAGGTGACACCTGTGATATTGTTTCCAACTGGATGGGCTGCTTCTTACTAGTGCCCATCATGTGCCATGTGAGGACCCCTGTTGCACCCTAGCCTCTAGGCTACATAGGGTCCTGGTCTCTGAACTGGTGCCCATAACATTGTTAGCAATTGAAACAATGCCTCTTCCTTTCTCCCCTCCTCCATTTCATCCTCCAGTGGGGGCTGAGGCTGAAGGCGCTGAGGTGGCTCTTCTCCCTCTTTCAGCTTCTCTGGAGGGGTGAGATCAATCTTCCTCCTGTGAGCCTTCAATGATAAAGGTGGAAGGATTAGTTTGTAGCATGTGTGACCACTATAGGATTATGTGCATGATGTGACCACACATGTGACTGAGGATAGGTTTGGGGGAATTTAGGATCAGGAATTGCTGTAGATATGTATGGGAGTTGGAATGGTCACATACCATTTTGTGATAAGTCCTCTGCTCTGTTTTTAGCCACAAATTACTCCAATTACTGCCTACCCTATCTCATCAAGGGGAGTATTGTTGTAGTGCTTCTCCTCCCTCCATTATGTGCCATCAGAAAATGGGAATGTGAATGAGATTATTAGGTGTATGTGTGTGAGAGAGAGATGCCTCACATGGTTAAAGAGCTGTGAGATGTGTCTTGAGGTATGATTAGTGCCTTTGAAGAACGCACTAGTATGGGTTGTGTGAATGTTTAGAGTGTATAATTAGATGGTAGATAAAGTGTATTGAAAGTTGTGATGCTGGTGCAATTTTCGGGAAATGTGTTTCTGAGATGGGATCTTACCTCAACCACTCACGTCAAACATTACATTTTTTGCAATACTGGAGCTGGTACTTCTGACTGTGACTTTCTTGATGATCTCCTCACACACCCACTACATTAGTTGACCCTGGGCTTTTTTCCCCTTGTCAGTATACCATCCCTCCTCTGCTGTACCTCTTTGAACATGCCCTCTCCTTCTGTCCCTTAGCGATCCTGATAACATGCAGTGTCTGCCATTAGCATGCAACACCATCAACGGAAATGTGTGCTTGAAGGCTAAAAATACTGCTCCAGGAATATTGCTTCTAATCAGCACTTCAGTGCTAAATGTGATGGCCTTCATTTTAGTGTCTCAAGGCACATTTAAGTCATGATAATCAGAAATTAACCCCAAATTTGCAGGCTAAATCCAGACTTTTACACTGGTCTGTCTTATAGTACCCATTTAGCACCTGCTTTCATTCTCTCCCCAAGATAAACCCCTGAAAATCTGAATTCTGACAGTGCTGTCATATTACTGAGTGCTCTGGTACAATCTTTGAGGAGAGAAAATAAATCTGATAAAATCTGCATTTTCTATCAAACTAATGTTAAACATGGCTGTGGAATAATGTCAAGGAAAACAGTATCTGGCCTTGTAGATCTACCTTTGGTATATTGTAACAATCCCAGACCAGACCTCCAAATTTGGATTTGATCCAGCTAGGAACCAGTAACTTTTTGTTTAAAGTAGACAAAATTTTAAATCCCAGTTACTTAATAAGATAATAAAGCCACAAAATTCCACGGTTTTAAACAAATTTTACTATGAATAAGTCAGTAAAGCAAATGGTAAGTGCTATCTATCTTATACTCTAACATCCAGAATTAACATAAGGTCAACATGAATTAACAGGCAAACTGGTTGACCGCGCCGCAAACTGCACATTAAATGGCAGACACAACCAAGGCAGGTCCCATGAATTTCTCAGCAACCCACCAGATAAGAGCAATCACCATGAGTCACAAAAATTCTTTAAAACAAAATTCTTTGAAACTCTGTCTTCCTCACAAGGGATTTCAGCTTTGCTCTTTCAAAGATCTAACCTTTTTTTCCCAAACACTACTCCAACTCAGACTGCCTCGACGACTGCTTGCTGCCAGTGGCTCAATCTCTTCTCTTGAGACAGCGCCTCACTGGATCTCACAGGGCCCCACTGCAGCATCTAATCTCTGGCAAAATTCCAGCTCTTCAGCTGCTCTGAGCATTCCTTAGAGGCATTCCTTTGCTCCAACTGCCCAGCAGCACGGAGCCTTCCGCTCACCGCCTTCTCAGCTCCCAATGGGCTTCTCTGAGCCCCAACTATACAGAGCTAACAAATGGCTCCCAGGGTTTCTCTGAGCCCCCGGCTCCTTCGAGCTAACAACAGCACTTAACTTGTATGGAGCTAGCTACCTCCTTCTTAGCCTACTCCTGACTAGCTGTTTACTAACTGTTGTTCACTGACCCTTGAACTGATCCATGTGATCTATTAAAGTATCCCAATAGGATCCTGCCCCTAATCCTGGGAAAATCAAATGCGTCAACCCTTGGAACATTTGATCTCTAGTTAACTAACAGTCACTCTCCAAAGGTACTAATTTACAAGAACAACCGAGACAAAGAAAAAAATCTAACAAGATTTCATCACAATGTATAAAAATTCCCAAGACTGAACGTGAACATGACCAGTCATTAACATTGAGCATCCCACTGCCCAGATCAAGAGTTCGTTTCTTCAGTGTTATCTTGTGGTGCTCACATCAGTCAGGTTGGCTTGTTTTGCAATCTGTAGCTAAGCTAGCAGTAATGGTTGTGTTGTGATGTATTCAATGGGGAAGGAGTGACAACTACTAATGAATTATACCCATTAAAATGTAATGACAAAAAGCAAAAACAATGGCTACTGTCCCTGTTTCTACACTAAATTTTTAATTGGTAATGTGAATGGAGCAACAGAATGTGTGTGTTGGGACTCCAGCCATAATAAAAAAAGAGGCCATTTGGCACATAAAGCTATTCTGTGCAGAGTACATTATTATTCCAGCATGCACTTCTATTCCCTCTCTATAAGCAAATTAGTATTCCTAAAGGCAGGATTCACTTTTTTGAAAGGTGAAACGTTTTATGTAGAGCTACTTTAGGAAAACTGATTTATGCATGACTTAAATGCCGTGCATCTCATTCCTGCATTTTAAGATTTGATTAATTAGATTTATTTTGTAAAAGATTTCAGTGTGTTGTTTGCAGTGTTTTTATCACCAATGTTTTTGATTTCGGCATGAACAGCTTAAAAGTTATAGAAAGCCAATTAGCTCTAATATGGATTTTTATATTCTTGGAGGATTTTTTAAATAAAATTTCTTTCGGAATGTCTAAGCTACAGTTTTTGAATAATAAAGTCGTAGCAAGAAAACTCAAGCTTCTCCAAATTTCTCCACAGACATCACTATTTCTTCCACCAATGCCTTTGAACTTTATTATTCCTTCCTTTGTACATACACAAGATATAATTTTATGTTTGGCATAAGATGAGAATGTAAAGTATGCTGACTTGAATCTCTAAAGCTGCTGAAGAACAGAGAGGGAAAAGGCCATGCAGGGAAACATTTGTAACAGAAACTGCATGTCAAGTCTTTAAGCTTACAGGCAGAGCTGGTGTTAGCAATGCTGCAGATGTGCTAAGAGAAAAAGGCAGAGGTGTTGAACAAATAATTAAAGGAAAGGAGAGGGACAGAGAGCAATAAGATTGTATAATGCAAATTTCAAGAAAATTGGATAAAGCATGTCATAAAGGTTACATTTCAAAAACTGATGCATGATATGCTTGGTGAATGATTGTTGAGTTCACTATTAATAGTGTGTACGTAAAGTCTACAGGCGAAATCATCCCAGATTTGTACTAAGTGCGGCAGCGGGCAAGAAAATAAATGTTTTTCCCACTGGCCGCAATGGCAGATTTTCGCGCCATATTGTCCTATTGTCTCATTAATCATGCGTTCCCAGGAAACACGCCGTTTTAATGGCAGACTGGCTCTCGTTCACCCGCTATGTCATCACCTCCCCGCTTCCACAGGCCAGCCACCATATTTAAAGTGCAGCTGCCCGCACACCTCTCAGTGCTTCCAGCCCAGGACTGCTTCACAGAAGACATGGAATGGAAAGGCAAGAAAACTGCAGCCTGCGATTCAGTGATGGGTCCCTCGAGCACCTTTTGGATGTTCTGGAGGACCACCATGATGATCTGTGCTCCCACTCTGGCCACAGGAGGGCCAGCGTCACCAATCCAGTTTGGGAGGTGGTGGCAGTGGTGGTCAGTGCCAGCGCTTTGCAAAAGAGGCTGAATGATCTCCATTCTGCCAGGTTAAGTCACACTTCTCATCGCTTCCAACTCACACAATCACAAACCAAACACACAATCACAGGGCCCTCACTCACTGCCAGTTCAAGGGTCATGCCCATTCACACTCTCACACACACCTTCATTGTCCTCATCCCATCCAATAGGACCACTTACCAATCACGCATGCCAGGCACACTTATCATCTGGCCTGGCAGGTGTCCCACTCTCTCCATTTGTATTCATGCCGGATAAGCTGGCCTACAACAAGAGGGAGAGGTTGCAGACTGGTAGAGGAATGCCTGAAATCAAGGTCCTCACAAACTTTGAAAATACAATCACCCAGCTTGCTGGCAAGGATCTGGACCATTCCTGTGCTGACAATGAGATTGGCGGCACCTTCGTTGAAGACTCATCACACGCTCACCCACACCCTCCACCAGTACAAATGCACACCTCAGTGGGACCTAGCTTTACAGTAGCCTCGGGATCACAACCTGGTGAGCACATCGCACTGTCTAATCCACAGCAGGCGGCGGCAGGGATTTCTCAGGTTTCCAGCACCTGGAGGACTGCTGGAGGCCAGAAATTTGCTGAGTCAGATGATGAGCCTCTGGACTCATACCTCAGTTGCTGGAGCTGCAAAGGCAAACTCGGGAACATCAGGAAGGGATGTCTGCTGCACTCCTCAGATTGCAAAGCACAATGGAGGAGTCCATCCGCCTTCAGGCTGGGGTGATAGTGCCAGCATGCCAACGCACCGAGGTCAAAGCTGGTTGGATGGTGGCCACCATGGACACCTTGGTCCAGGGCATCTGTCTTGCACTGTTGCGCAGGCTGAACTCCATCGCTGGCGCCATAGTTGGCCTCCAACAGTGTGTACACAAGAGGGTGTGGAGCAGCTTGATCTCATTCTAGCTTCCCCTTCTCGGACCATCAGGCACCCATAGGGAGGAGTACCAGCAGTTCGACACCCCCAGGGTCATCCACCCAGGCACCTCCAGGAGTGTCCAGCCCATCCAAATCCCCTCTTCCTGTGACCCCAGCAGCTCCAGCCCCACAAGCCGGGGAAGGTACCACTGCCAGACAGCAGGATCCCGAAAGCAGGCCAGGGCCCTCAGGTCTTGGTTTTCCAGAGGTTGTCCACCAAGGCCATCACAGGGCATGGCAGTCATCAGGCTTGTACATAACGTTCAGTATTGTAAATAAACTCTTAAGAAGGTCTCCCTGCCTATGACTCCTTGTTCTGATGAGCAGTGTTCATGTCACTCAGATGTGAAACTTTGGTTCCTGCATAAGATAAAGGCAGGTGTTTCAGTTCAGGGCCTTTACCCTTTGCTTTGTGCAGCCTTCAGACCAAAGTGAAGGCCCAGCCTTTCACTCACTGGACAGACTAGTGATGCCTGCACCTCAATGGTGCGTGTCATTGCTGCCAGAATGTCGAGGGCAGGCATCACAGAGTTCCGTCATTCTCACTGTGTGCTCTCTGCAACTTTAAGGCGGGGCAGGCCGCCATCTCTTCAACATGTGTCCGGTGACGGTGTGCTCCTGAAGGGGTCAGTTGCTGAAGACTGACAAAGGATCAAATGCATTTAAAGTTTCACGGCTGCGTGTCCATGATATGACCCTGATCACACAACGCAAAGGTGCTGCCCTCAGCCAGACAGGAAGCAGACATTTACAGAGGCTATGTGAAGATCTATGGGAGTGTCCTCACTGCATGTCGCCATCATCCTCCTGGAATCAAGTGACTATTAGGCCCTTTGCTGTGTCTCCATAACAGGAGCATTATCACTAAGCATCTATGCAATGCTATCAGCCAGACTGGAGTCAAATATTCACAGATGTAATGTGAGGATCTATGGTGTCTCCTCATTGCATGTCATCATTATCATTCTCCACAAATCTAGCAGAAATAAGGGCCCCCCCCAACCACGCCTGGCTCATCTGGCCAGTGCGATGGCCTCATTGCCTTCCTCATCACCTTCAAGGACCTCCTCACCCTCATCCCAGTCAACAACGTCCTCATCAGAGCAGATGTGCGGTTCCTCCATCTCCTCCTCAGCAGCTCCTCTCTCCGTTGCAGCACCAGGTTGTAAGGGGCGCCACAGGCAATGATAATGCATAACACCCTCTGTGGCCTATATTGCAGGCTCCACGAGTCCAGTCCAGGCACCAGAACCTCATTTTCAGCATCCTGATGGTTTGCTCAACCAAGGTGCAAGTTGCAGCATGTGTCTCATTATACAAGCAAAACTGGAGCCAATGGGAATCGTGGGGGGGAGATCTCCATTGGTTGGAGTCATTCCTAGCGCAAAGGAAGATGGTTTTGGTTGTTGGAGGTCAGTCATCTCAGCTCCAGGACATCACTGCAGGAGTACCTCAGGGTAGTGTCCTTGGCCCAACCATCTTCAGCTGCTTCATCAATGACCTTCCTTCCATCATAAGGTCAGAAGTGGGGATGGTCGCTGATGATTGCACAATGTTCAGCACCATTCGTGACTCTTCAGATAGTGAAGCAGCCCATGTCCAAATGCAGCAAGACCTAGACAATATCCAGGCTTCGGCTGGCAGGTGGCAAGCAACATTCGCGTCACACAAGTGTCAAGCGATGACCATCTCCAACAAGAGAGAATCCAACCATCGCCCCTTGATGTTCAGTGGCATTACCGTCACTGAATCCCCCATATCAACAACCTGGGGGTTACCATTGACCAGAAACTGAACTGGACTAGCCATATAAATACTGTGGCTACAAGAGCCAGGATCAGAGGCTAGGAATCGTGTGACGAATAACTCACCCCCTGACTCCCCAAAGCCTGTCCACCATCTACAAGGCACAAGTCAGGACTGTGATGGAGTACTCCCCACCTGCCTGAATGAGTGCAACTCAACCCTGTAGCACCTGTGGACCCTGGAAGTCTTCAGGGATCTGAGAGCTGCTAAGGAAGTAGGAGCCATGGACACTCCCTGGGAACCATGTGCACACCTGCAGGATGAGTTTGTAGTGGTCACACACCAGCAAAATATTCAGTGAGTGGAAGCCCTTGTGGTTGATGTAGTTGACCGCTTATTGCCATGGAGAAATGAGCGCCACATGTGTGCAGTTGATGGCATCCTGCACCCTTGGGAAACCTGAGATCTGGGAAAATCCCAGCACTCTTGCATCCTGGCTTTCCTGGTCCTGGGTGAAATGCACAAAGGTGTATGCTTTCACGAAGATGGCATCTGTGACCTCATGGATGCATTTGTGGGGGAGGCTTGCAACATTCCACAGAAGTCACGTGTGGAGCCCTGAAAGGAGCCACTCGTGTAAAAATTGAGCACCGCGGTCACTTTCACGGTCACTGGCAGTGAATGCCCTCCATGTCCCCGTGGCACCAAATCCTGCAGTATCTGGCAGATGTGACCAACCAGTTCCCTAGACATTCGCGGTTTTCAGCAACACTGATTCTCGGCCATCTGCAAAAATGAAAGGCAGCATCTATAGACGGCTCACTGTGGCTCTTCAGTGGCGTACGCGGAAGCCTCACCGCAGCTTTTTACTGAGGGTACTGCTCCTCCCTCTGCCCAGCCAGGTGCCTCCATGGTATATTCTTCTTCGTCTCCGCTCTCTGTAAACCACAAGACATACACCTAGGTCGGCAGGCTCCATGCTCCTGATGTTCTGCTCCTGCAGGATGAAAGAGAGAGAGACGCGTGGGTTAGCTTGGCTATATTAAGAACCTCCCTTGGTTAAGTATGAAGGCCCTTTTAATGCATGCCGACGAGTTCTGACCACCATTTGAATGGCCAGAGTTTAGTGCGCTGCATGGCTGCCTGAAACTCCACCCCACTGCACCTGACCAATTGGCAGCAGATTTGCCCAGATTTGGCTGCATGCTGTGTTCTCAGCTCAGGTGCAGGTATTCTCCTAACCTGCACTGCAAGGCTTCACTGTTAGCTTGAACCAAGGGGGAGACTGGCCCAAACCTGAATGATGACATTACGAGTAGCTGTAAGTGTCTCCATCAGTGACTGCTTCACGGCTACTTTAGCAAGGAGATTGTACAGTATGCCCAGTCTCCCAGCTGTTCTGCAGTCCACTACAATGTTAATTAGTTTGCAATCTGTGCCTGAGGGGTGATAAGTTAAGGAGCATTTGGTGGCCTTTCATGTCTGTGTTGTTGCAGATAAGCTAGATGCCCGACTCCGAGCATATCAATGTGGCTGCATGTGAACTGTCACAGCTGCAGAGGAATGATCATTTTGTACAAGGTTTCCTTAACGTGTGGCCGCTTCCCTCACCTCCCACCCCAAACATGCTTGTGCACTACCATCGAATGCAGTGCAGTCCTTGCGACCCCCAGCCAAACTCGCCTTGACTGCAGTGTAGCCCTTGACCCCCCCCACCCCCCCGGCCGTCTAAGTCATCTCAACTTTGAAGTCCAACAGGTGACCTTGGTAAGCACTGCGCAACCTTACTGTGCACTCACCTCGCAGTCCCCTTCAAAGTGCAGCCTGCCAAACCTTATATATGCTGTTGTGAAACACGTGCTCAGATGATCCAACTGGGTGGGCTGATTCCGGCGGGCTGAGCTTATAATGATATGCAGATGTATTACGATGAGATTCCTGATTGTGGGAAATGCATCCGCCATTGCCGGGCTGAGTGGACGATTGCAAACTGGTTTCACGACATTGTGAAACCGATTTTTAGTCTTCTTGCTATATAGTCCACTCACGCCGTTGAACATGCCTAATACCAGTGAGCATAGAAAATTCTGCCCTATGGTTCTTTGTTTACAATATTTTGAGCTTTGAAACCAAGCCATTGGATTTAGATTTATACATGTATTGTTCTACTTCCAAGCCACAGTTTCCAGTTAACTGCTGAAAAATATCAATAAAATAATAGTTTTCTGCCTGAGGCCTAAATAGCAACAATGAGGATGGTAAGAGTTTCCATGTGTGATAAACATTACAAAATCTTCAGCGATGTCTTCAGCTGGAATCTGATTTACATCAGGTCTGATGATGATTTGATTGTGAAGCTGCACTGACTGACCTTACATAAAACCAATAACAGCTAATTTGGTGGCAATCCTGTAAGCTTTCTTATTGCACAAATACAAAAGCCAATATAACGAAAGGGATAATGTGTAGAGAACTGAACAGCAACCAATAGATAGCATCTTTCACCAAGTAAAATGTCTGAAGGTGTTTTACAAGAATGTAATTGACACAATAAATTAGGTTAGGTGAATATATTTTGGTCAAAAAACTGAATTTTTAAGTTGGAGAGAAAGGCAGAATGGCCTTTGAGTGAATATTTCAGAACATGGTGCCTAAATTATTGAAAATATGGCCATCAATCTGGACAAAGTGACAGGAAGATGGATAATAGGCCAGATTGGAGTAATGCAGAGTTCTTGGACAGTTTTGAGTAGAACGAGGTCACAGAGACAGGAAGAGGTGAGGGCATAGGCTAAATTGAAAATGAGGATGAGAATTCAAAATTGGATATATTGCCAGACTGAGAAGAAATGTAGATCAGCAGGTACAGGGGTCATAGGCGGACAAGACTTGGTGAAAGCTATGATACAGGCAGCAGAATTTTGAATGAGATCAATGGAAGAAGGGAGACTAGCTAGGAGAGCATTAAAATAGTTGAGACTTAAGGTACAAAGTATAGATGAGGGTTTTTAGCACTAGATAAGCTGAAATGGAACAAAGAGATGTTATGTTAGAGATGGAAGTATGTGGCCTTTGTGATGCAAATGATACAGATTCAGAAACTCAACTTGGCCAGTTAAGATGCCAAGATTGTGCACATGTCTGTTTAAGGCTGAGGCAGTGGCTAAGGAGAGATTGGACTTGGTGGCACATCAATAAAGTTTGTGCAGTGGTGAAGAGTGAAGACAATCATTTGACCTTCACAGTGTTTAATTGGAAGAAATTGCAGTTCATCCAGGACAGGATGCCAGACATGCAAGCTGAAAGCACAGAGGGCTTTTGGAAGGTGATGGTGACATAGAGCTGGGTGTTGTTAATGTCCGTGTGGAACCTAATGTCACACCTTTGCATGTCATTGATGTGCAATAGACAGATGAGAAATAGAAGGAGGTCTAAGTTAGATTCTTTGGGGCAGGAAAAAAATTTAATATATGAGATTCTCACTACGAATGCATAAGTAAGAATGTATCAGGCGATGGCAGTCCAATTCCACTGGACAACAAAGGAAAGGTTTTGCAGAAAGATAGCATGGTCAACCATGTCAAAATCAACAGTTCAAGAAGGGTGAGGAATATGCACCATGGCCCCAGTCACGGAGGCTGTTGTTTGTAACTAATTAGAGCTGTTTCAGTGCTGTGACAGGTGGAAATCTGATTGAAGAAGTTCAAAGAGTTTCAGTAATGATGGGCACAGATGTGGGAGCAAACAATATGGGAGGATGGGGTGGTTGTAAATGAGGCAACAGTTTGCAAGGAGTTTTTTTTTATTCATTCAAGGGACGTGTGTTTCACTGGCTAGACCAGCATTTATTGCCCATCCCTGATTGCCTTTGAGAAGGTGGTGGTGAGCTGCCTTCTTGAATCGCTGCAGTCCCTGTGGTGTAAGTACACCCACAGTGCTGTTTGGGAGGGAGTTCTAGGATTTTGACCCAGCGACAGTGAAAGAAAGGCAAAATATTTCCAAGTCAGGATGCTGTGTGGCTTGGAGGAGAACTTGCAGGTGATGGTGTTCCCATGCATCTGCTGCCCTTGTCCTTCTAAGTGGGAGTGGTCATGGGTTTGGAAAGCACTGTCAAAGGAGCTTTGTTGAGTTGCTGCAGTGCATCTTGTAGATGGTACAAACTGTTGCTACTGTGCATCGGTGGTGGAAGGAGTGAATGTTTGTGGATGGGATGCCAATCAAACCGGCTGCTTTGTCCTGGATGGTGTCAAGCTTCTTGAGTGTTGTGGGAGCTACATTCATCCAGGCAAGTGGAGAGTATTCCATCACACTCCTCACTTGTGCTTTGTAGATGTTGGATAAGCTTTGGGGAGTCAGGCGTCACATGATTCCTAGCCTCTGACCTGCTCTGTAGCCACAGTATTTATATGGCTAGTTCAGTTTCTGGTCAATGGTAACCCCCAGGATGTTGATAGTGGGGGATTCAATGATGGTAATGCCTTTGAACATCAGGGGTCGATGATTGGATTTTTTCTTGTTGGAGATGGTCATTGCCTGGAACTTATGTGGTGTGAATGTTACTTGCCACTTGTCAACCCAAGCCTGGTTATTGTCCCGGTCTTGCTGCATTTGGACATGGACTGTTTCAGTATCTGAGGAGTTGCATTAGGGTTCCATTAGGAAACAGAAGTGTTCAGACAAGAACATTTTCATCCCTAGCCTGTAGTTTGGAAATGTAGCTAATAACTACTCCTTTAAAATTTGACCTTTATTTCAACTGACAACTAAAGCTTACTTCTTTTGAAAACATCACATTTTTTAATAAGTAAAAAAAAAATCAATGACATTAAATCTCGATGTAATCATGCTGCTGTTGCACCACTGTGTGCTAGAATGTCAAGATTCTCCACTGGTAGAGTTCCTGATTTTAGCCAGGAGAGTGAGGGAGGCTAAAGCAGAGGATGTCACTCTGCCTGCTAATGGCTCACTCAAGGAAAAAGGCTGGGTGTAGGTTCTCTTTGGAATAGTCATGTAAGGGAAAATTTTGAAAAATGCTGTAATCCCATTTCTGCTGCAATCCCCACAGTTAGTCTCATCCAACAATATTGAAAATGGAGAACTGAACTGAGGTTTGCACTCTATGGCCAGAATTTTCACGTCGGCGTGTGCAGGCGGGCCCTGCACACTGGCGCATAAAATGACGCGCAGTGAAGTCAGGCGTATGTCCTGACATCACCACGCACCATCGCGATATTTTAGTGGGTGGGTGCACCATGATCTCCCGCTATTAATTAAAGGCCCTTGCGCCATTAATAGACGGCGATTTTCCGGGGCCTGTGCAATATTCAGATCGTCGCATGGGTGCAGGCGGGTAGGCCACATTTTTAAAAACCTCATCCATGGGCGGGATAAGATGAGTTGTCTTTGGTATAAATTTAATGCTTAAACTTACTCCTACTTGCCTATGTGAACAGGACAACTTCAAATCTCTTCACAGCTGCTTGGACAGGATTAACAGGCTTCAGGTCAGGACCCTGGAGTAAACATCATTCTTGGGGCCTTGCTGGTTTCAGGAAGCCTTCCCATCCTGGGAATGGGAGTTGTGCTCTCCACTGGAGGCACCTCCTCTGAGGAGGAAGGGAGGGCCAGAAGGGGGAGGAGGTCAAGAGTCCTTATTTAGCCTCCAGAGGAGCCTCCTTTGGGAGGACAGGCACAAGGGGCGTAGGGCCAACAGGAAATGCAAGGCGGAAGGGGCCGCAGAAGACACCACTATCCTTCTGCCAGGGTTTACAGGCGGTGATGCAGCTACCTCAATAAGTCTGAGGTCCAGTGCTGAAGGAGGCTCCGTCTCTCAAGGGAGACAGTGACCTCCGTCTGTCAGATGATAGGCCTTGAGATCTCCGCAAACTGTGTGGGTGGACAGCCCATGCCAGAGATGTTGAAGGCCACGGCTGCCCTCCACTTCTATGTGTCCGGTTCTTTCCAGGGGTTGGTGGATGATCTTTGCAGAGTCTCCCAGTCAGCTGCCCACACTTGTGTCAAGCAGATGACAGAGACTCCGTTCAGGGGTGCATTGACTTTCACCCACTACTGGGATGAGGCCAGCCAGAAACAGTGAAACAGAGGCTTCACCGTAATTGCTGGGTTCCCCCGCGCCCAGGGTACAATCGACTGCACACATGGCCATCAAGGCTCCAGCGGGTGAGCCGGGTGCCTTTGTCAACAGGAAGGGCTTCCACTCCTTGAACATGCAGATAGAGTGTGACCAAAGGATGCAGGTTCTGCAAGTCTGTGCAAGGTACCCTGGCAGCTCCCATGACGGACACATCCTCAGACACTCCCAGGTGCTGAGGCTCTCCAGTGCTGCAGCCCGGCTGGATGGATGGCTGGGTGGGTGACAAGGGATATCCCCTCAGAAGATGGCTCATGACACCTCTCCGCCATCCAAGAACAGAGGCTGAGCAGCAGTACAATAGGAGCCATACCTCCACAAGGGCTGTGGTGGAGAGAGCCATCGGTCTTCTCAAGATGCGTTTCCGATGCCTGGACCGTTCAGGGGGTGCACTGCAATACCCCCCAGATCATGTGTCACCGATGGTGGTTGCATGCTGCACTCTCCACAATCTGGCGCTGGAAAGGGGGGACACTGGAGGAAGAAGATGTCGATGCAGATGCTCTAGCAGCACACGATGAGTCCAGCAGTGAGTCCAAGGACGAGCACACACAAGAAAATGCTGAGGGGATAGGTGGCAACCTGGGCAACCTCCAGGGATGCCTGGGAGGCTTTAATCCAATGAACCTTTAGCTAGCACACCACAGATGGACCTCCAACACATGCCAGGGCTGCAGGCTCCATACTCAATACCTGACAGCAACATCTGCCTGGTTAGGAACATTAAGTATGTGCCACGTCAATAAAGCTCAATAACAAACAACTCACTCATAGCATCATGGATTCCTGTCCACCTGCAGAATTAAGGAATCACCCTGAGCCTTGTTCACAAATAAAGCATTTAATGAATGTAACAAATAAAACAGAAGAAATACTTAATTCAAAGGTGTTGAGCTGCACACCAAATTATAATCAACTAATAGCGGGGCAACATAAAACCACCAGTGAGAAGCCCATGGTGTGCCTAAGGTGCCTTAAGCTTACATTTTTGGGTGCTATGTCTAGGTGTTTCCCCCTCGCTAGCGCTGGCACTGAGACAGCCTGCTCACTCTGCTGACTATTGGCCTTGATGACCTTGGCAGGTGTCTTCTGGCCCATGGAGCTTTTGATGGTCCTGCCTGAGAGGGAGCATCCAATGCCATGGCTGGCATCTCCCCAGTCGCCGCATACTCATTGGATTCCACGGTCACTGGCAGAGTGGCGGAGGAGCTGCTGTCCTCATCCAGAACGCCCTGAAGGAGCCCGCAGGGACAACAGGCAGCTCCGCTGACATGAGGTCGCTTTGGACTTCCCTGCTCACCGTAGATGGATGGGCACCAATCTGGGATACTGGGTGCCCAATCCATCTCCCACACTGACACTGACCAGCTGAGGTCAATGCCCCTGTGAGGGCTTCCAGGTCTGAACGCATCCCCAGGAGGTCCTCATTGTTCTTCTGGAGGAGCCTCTTCACGAGAATTGCCACTCCATGGAGAAAGCATTGCGCTCGGCCATGAGGGTCAATGCATTGCTGATGCTCTGCATGGACTCCTCCATTACAGAGACCATGCCATGCAATTCCTCATGTATCTCTGCCAGATCCTCTCTCACACCCTGCTGGACTTCCAGCATCTGATGCCTCAGGGACAACTCCAGAGGCTCATCATCAGCCACCGACTGAGCATATTCCCGGTCCCCTGCAGTCCTCCGACTGCCGGAGCCATGGGCACTCTCTGCCTCCGCCTGCACCTCAAGCAAGCGTGAAGTGCCCTCACCATTGTGCCCCGGGACATTAGCCGACGATCAAATCTCCACCGAGGTGTTTGTGCTGGCCATAGTTGACAGCCTCGGGAAGGCTGCCTGTGCACTCTTTAAACAGGCTGCTGGGTTGCCATTGGACCCAGCAGTCAGTGCAGTCCTGCCACCGCCCGCCCCTCCCGCTGTCCTCGAGCTGTATTTCACACTGGGTGGGCCTTAGTTGGCCCGTCCATGTAAAATGGCAGCGCGGAGCTGATCGCTCCCCGCCCGCTCCCGACCGGCCTGCCCAACAGGGAGAAAATTCTCCCCATGTAAATCTTCTGGAGAATTTATATTAAAAGACAGCATTGTTTTTAAAGTTAATGGTAAATTAATAATGTTTGTTTATGAGGACTGCGAGCTAACACAAAGTAGATAGTTTGGTCTGTTTATTCCCACTGAGACTCAATTCTGCCTCTACCTATAATGAACCAATTATTTTCAGCTCCACAAGGATGGTTTATGTATTTCACTTCAGTAAATTACCACTTAATGGACTCACGTACAAAGATTTCTTAACGCTCCATCAGTATTTACCCTACAGCACTACCCAGATGCTGCATGGAGTTACACTCTCACCTGAATGTCATGATTACCTTTGCAGTGCTTTTGGTTTGTAGGACTTTTGCATTCAGAAAAGCATGATTCCAAAGCTACTGATTTCAGGGGTCTCTGCCTGCAGTGGTTTCACTGATCTCCTCAGCCTATGCGAACACCAAAAGCTTCCATCCCATTATCAGTTATTTATCCAGTTCCTTTTTGAAGGACAGAGCAACAACTGTTTTTCTTGGGAGTCTGTGGAGGCCTGCAAATGAGACAGGGGCCTGTTCCCAGAATTGGGAATAATGTGATACTTTGGAGCCCTCGCTATCTGATTCATAATCACGAGGACTGGTTGTGGTGTGTGGGTGGGGGGTGAGAAATAAAGAGGAAAGAAGAGATTAAAGCAGACAGCAAAACTGTTTGCAAGGTGAATGATTATATATTAATTTTTCAATGAGTCACGTCAAGCCCTGTTAACGAATGTTAATTTGATTTCCCTGATTCAGTCTTCCATTCCAGGGGAAAATGTAATGTTGCTCCTTTTAAGCTGCATTTGTACTGACTCTCTGTTTCCTTATATTCTGTGAGGCTGCCCTCAGTTTATGGCATTAACTACCCTAAATAAACCTAGGCCTTACCTGTGTTGGATGTCTTGAGATTTAAGGACTAATGGCTAAATGTCTAATAGTTAAATTGAAGCAATAGGGTCTCCAAGACAACAGGTTGGTAGTCTCATGAGAGGGAAGGATGGCTTGTCTTCTACTTTGTGTCTCAGGGTTATATACTGTAGATTGCAGCATATAAATTAGCCCTGCATATAAGACAACCCTGTTTTTTTGGGCCCAGAAATCATGTTTTTGCATTTAATTGGCATGTAGGTTGACTCCCCTTTTCAGCCACAAGACACAACTCGCATTAGTAACCAGCCTTAACTTTTCACCCCGCAAGTGGATGTTTTACTTAACGGTACCTTATAACTGGACGCAAGGAATCAAGAAGGCAAAACGGGGTGTATTGCAAAGACGTGCTGGAGCTTATGACACGGACACACAGAACAATAAAGTAAACAATAAAGATGTTGGCAGTTCATTTTTATACTCAGCGGATAAGTGACCCCCGTCTCTGGAGGGATTTTTGAGGCTTCAAAGGTCAACTTATACGCTGATAACCATGATATGAGAAATCCTTGTGCAAAGAAATAAGGGACAATAACAGACATCAGCCATGCATGATTAAGGTGCAACTTTGGTGGCTCTGGCAGAGGGAACTGCAAATTGTGGTTAACATCCTTCCGTCTGCGAGAGCTGTTGGGAATGCATGCATCACAGAACTTTGGTGAGATTAGATGAGATAATATGCTGCACTTTTCATGGCTGAACAAGCTGAGTCTGGAAACGCAAAGTCTGCCACAATTGTTAATAATAATATGGTGTTATGGACCGAAGTTAATTCTAGCCCACCTTCTCAACAGGTCGTAACAATAGTTTAAATGTTTAATTCATCCACAAAACTGGCCAATTGTTTACCTTTTATACTGTTACTCCCAGCAAAAAAGACTATAACCAGGCTTCTTTCAGTAAACACAAAAAAATTAATTTATTATAAAACAAACTACTTTCAACCACAGGTTAATAAACTGGTTAATATACAGGATGTAGTTTAGAAGTGTAACGATTTTCCTTTTATAAAGAAATGGGTATTCAAACCCTGATATACACACAAAACAGGACAAAACAAACACAATCCCCTGCAGAGGCTGGAGCATGGGATCCTTTTAAAAAGGATAAGATTCAAAAAGATCTCGACACTGTTGATCTAACACACCTCTGGTCACAACTCTGGGAGTTCTTTCAAATGGGTTTTTTTTTTGGTGAAACTGTCCTTGATGACTCTTACTTATCACAACTAGGTGAAGTTTCAAAAAACAGCTGCGTTATCCTAATTTCTGAGTCATTTCTGAGGAAAGTTTAACCCACTTGAGACTGTATGTGACACAAAAATGGGGCAGAGAGAGAGAAAGAAAATCTTTTCCTTGCAGCCTGTTTCTAAGGCACACACACACACACACCCACCCTCACAGTGAGTCTCCAAGATTTAAATGTTCAGAGAATACTTCTATTAGGTCGAGTGTTTTTAACCAATCAACAAGAGTCTTTACCCTGGCAACAGCAGTTCTTTGTTAACTTAGAGATACAAAGTATCTCTTCCCTGTCCAGGTGTTTCTCGCTGGACTTCCATCTTGACCCGTGGCTCCTTGAAGAATGGCACATTCACAGCCCCGAATTAATATTGCAAACTTTTAAAAATAACTCGGGAGGAAGAATGTCCAAAATTCAATATCATTCAAATTTTCCAAGAATGGGTTCCTCACAATAGAAAGATAATGGTTAATAAAGGCTATGGTTAATAAAGGAATTGGAGAATAATTAAGCCAGGAAGACTTGTTTAAGAATAGTACCTTTGAAGTGAGCAACTTAACAACAGCGTATGCAAATAAATTACTTTCAAAGGATTCAGGAACAGATGGACCATTAGATTTTATCTGTGACGTGCCTTTGATGTAGAAAAACTATGGTCTGCAAAGGAGCATGGCTTTTAATAGTTGAAAGATAGAACCAAAAGCCAAAAAGTTACTCTAGTAGCTATTCTAAAAGCTCCTCTGCTATTCTAATATAAACTGATCATCTATACTGAATATCAGTATACTCTATCCCATATACTCCACCATCCAGTGTCTTGTGCTTACTTGAAGAAAGTCATTGTCAACCACAGAAGGAAGGAGAAAAAGAACAAAAACAGAATTACCTGGAAAAACTCAGCAGGTCTGGCAGCATCGGCGGAGAAGAAAAGAGTTGACATTTCGAGTCCTCATGACCCTTCAACAGAACTAGGTGAATCCAAGGAGAGGGGTGAAATATAAGCTAGTTTAAGGTGTGGGGGGGGGGGGGGGGGGGGGGGTGGGGAGAAGTGGAGGTAGGTGGTGTGGTTGTAGGGACAAGCAAGCAGTGATAGGAGCAGATCATCAAAAGATGTCACAGACAAAAGAACAAAAGAACACAGAGGTGTTGAAGGTGGTGATATTATCTAAACGAATGTGCTAATTAAGAATGGATGGTAGGGTAATCAAGGTATAGCTCTAGTGGGGGTGGGGGGAGCATAAAAGATTTTAAAATAATGGAAATAGGTGGGAAAAGAAAAATCTATATAAATTATTGGAAAAAACAAAAGGAAGGGGGAACAAACAGAAAGGAGGTGGGGATGGAGGAGGGAGTTCAAGACCTAAAGTTGTTGAACTCAATATTCAGTTCGGAAGGCTGTAAAGTGCCTAGTCGGGAGATGAGGTGCTGTTCCTCCACTTTGCGTTGGGCTTCACTAGAACAATGCAGCAAGCCAAAGATGGACATGTGGGCAAGAGAGCAGGGTGGAGTGTTAAAATGGCAAGCGACAGGGAGGTTTGGTCATTCTTGCGGACAGACCGCAGGTGTTCTGCAAAGCGGTCACCCAGTTTACGTTTGGGCTCACCAATGTAGAGGAGACCGCATTGGGAGCAACGAATACAGTAGACTAAGTTGGGGGAAATGCAAGTGAAATGCTGCTTCACTTGAAATGAGTGTTTGGGCCCTTGGATGTTGAGGAGAGAGGAAGTGAAGGGGCAGGTGTTACATCTTTTGCGTGGGCATGGGGAGGTGCCACAGGTGGGGGTTGAGGAGTAGGGGGTGATGGAGGAGTGGACCAGGGTGTCCCGGAGGGAACGATCCCTACGGAATGCCGACAGTGGGGGTGAAGGGAAGATGTGTTTGGTGGTGGCATCATGCTGGAGTTGGCGGAAATGGCGGAGGATGATCCTTTGAATGCGGAGGCTGGTGGGGTGATAAGTGAGGACAAGGGGGACCCTATCATGCTTCTGGGAGGGAGGAGAAGGCGTGAGTGCGGATGCGCGGGAGATGGGCCGGACACGGTTGAGGGCCCTGTCAACGACCATGGGTGGAAAACCTCGGTTAAGGAAGAAGGAGGACATATCAGAGGAACTGTTTTTGAAGGTAGCATCATCGGAACAGATGCGACGGAGGTGAAGGAACTGAGAGAATAGGATGGAGTCCTTACAGGAAGCGGGGTTTGAGGAGCTGTAGTCAAGGTAGCTGTGGGAGTCGGTAGGCTTGTAATGGATATTGGTGGACAGTCTATCACCAGAGATTGAGACAGAGAGGTCAATGAAGGGAAGAGAAGTGTCAGAGATGGACCACGTGAAAATGATGGAGGGGTGGAGATTGGAAGCAAAATTAATAAATTTTTCCAAGTCCCGACGAGAGCATGAAGCAGCACTGAAGTAATCATCGATGTACCGGAGAAAGAGTTGTGGAAGGGGGCCGGAGTAGGACTGGAACAAGGAATGTTCCACATACCCCATAAAGAGACAGGCATAGCTGGGGCCCATGCGGGTACCCATAGCCACACCTTTTATTTGGAGGAAGTGAGGGGAGTAGAAGGAGAAATTGTTCAGCGTGAGAACAAGTTCAGCCAGACGGAGGAGAGTAGTGGTGGATGGGGATTGTTCAGGCCTCTGTTCGAAGAAGAAGCTAAGGGCCCTCAGACCACCCTGGTGGGGAATGGAGGTGTAGAGGGATTGGATGTCCATGGTGAAGAGGAAGCGGTTGGGGCCAGGGAACTGGAAATTGTTGATGTGACGTAAGGTGTCAGAGGAATCATGGATGTAGGTGGGAAGGGACTGGACAAGGGGAGAGAGAAGGGAGTCAAGATAACGAGAAATAAGTTCTGTGGGGCAGGAGCAAGCCGACACGATCGGTCTACCAGGACAGTTCTGTTTGTGGATTTTGGGTAGGAGGTAGAAGCAGGCCGTCCAAGGTTGGGCGACTGTCAGGTTGGAAGCTGTGGGAGGAAGATCCCCAGAGGAGATGAGGTCAGTGACAGTCCTGGAAACAATGGCTTGATGTTCAGTGGTGGGGTCATGGTCCAGGGAGAGGTAGGAGGAAGTGTCTGCGAGTTGACGCTCAGCCTCCGCGAGGTAGAGGTCAGTGCGCCAGACAACAACAGCACCACCCTTGTCAGCGGGTTTGTTGACAATGTCAGGGTTGGACCTGAGAGAACGAAGTGCAGTAAGTTCAGAGAGAGAGAGATTAGAATGGAGAGGAGCAAAGAAATTGAGACGACCAATGTCGCGCCGACAGTTCTCAATGAAAAGATCAAGAGAAGGTAAGAATCCAGAGGGAGGGGTCCAGCTGGAGGGAGAATATTGGAGGTGGGTGAAAGGATCCGTTGAACGGGGAGAGGACTCCTGCCCAAAGAAGTGAGCCCAGAGACGAAGACGGCGGAAGAAGAGTTCAGCATCGTGCCGAGCCCGAAATTCATTGAGGTGAGGGCATAAGGGTATGAAACTAAGTTCTTTGCTAAGCACTGAATGTTCAGCGTCAGAGAGGGGAAGGTCAGGGGGTATAGTGAATACACGGCTGGGGCTGGGATTGGAAGATGGGGTGGGGATGGAGGGACAGGCAGGGGTGGAGGGTCCTAGATCGGTGTTGGTGTCGATGAGTTGTTGGAGCTTGTGTTCCTTAGCACTTGAGAGAAAGAGAAAAAGTTTCTTGTTGAGGCGTTGGATGAGACGAAGAATAAAATGAAACTGGGGGCATGCGCAGTTTTGAAAAAGGGTACGGCGGTGCTGTTGGAGGGAGAGGTCGAGTGTGTTCATATGGCGGCGCATGGCACTGAGTGTGACGGGAATGTGACGGGAACAGCAGTCCGAGAAACGTTTTATGTCCCAGAGATACCTGTAATCCTGGGGGGGTTCGAAACATGAGGGGTGAAATTTCAGTTGAAATCCATGTGGGGTATGTTGGAGACTGAGACAGTCACTGAGAAAGGAGATATGGCTGTGAAAGCGGGTTTTAGTAAACACCTTGTCAAACACCAGGAGAGAAATGGAAAGCAATGAAGGTGAGCAAGGCAAAAGAGAGATACGGAAATCGTGTCACAGAGACGAACAGAACTTCTTCAAGGAGGTAGGCATTTCTTGAAGAGCAGTGGTAGTCAATTAAACACATAGATAAAAACAAAAAACTGCGGATGCTGGAAATCCAAAACAAAAACAGAATTACCTGGAAAAACTCAGCAGGTCTGGCAGCATCGGCGGAGAAGGAAAGAGTTGACAAGGTTGACTAACAGTTAAATGTTAACAGCCTGCCAACAAGATAAGGAAGATGGGTTTAATGCTGTGAATACTTGGAGCAGGGTCACCAATACTGTTCTCCTAGAATCCAGCTAAGATGGTGCTTTAAAAGTAGCTTTTATATACCTTTCATTTTTCAATTCCATTTCTTTAGAACCAAATGCCAGTAGTCAGGAAGCGGATGAAAGGAAATTTTAGGAATTTTAAAATATTTTCCCCCAGAAACTATGTGGAATAGTAGGTAAGATCTCACATGCAGCAGTGTGATGAATTAGCAGTTAACCTGCTTTTGGTGGTGATGGAAGAAGGTTGGCCAGGACATCGGGAGATCTTTCTACTCACCTTTTCACAATGCCACGCTGACAAGCTCAGCATCGAATATAATAGCACTCCCTCAGTACTGCACTGGAATGCCAGCCTATTTCACAAGCTGAAGTTCAGAACTGGGGCTTTTGTCTCCTGACTCAGGAGAGAGAGAGAGCTCCAAACTGAGTTGAGTTGACATCTATTCAATGGGCTAAGCATTCATAAATGTTTTGCAGTGTATGTGTGAATAATTGTTGAAGCATGAATCATGGAGTCAAGTTTTTAGGAAGAACAATAATGCTGATTGTAAATATTTTATCATTTAGAAATGATAAAACACAATCAAATGCAACTCATTCTTTTTTAACAAAGCTACTTAAATTGATGCCTGAAATATGAAATCCACATTACAGTAATGCTGCTACTAATTTGCAATTGTTTGTAATCATATTTTGTATTGCAAGCAGGACATGTCTTTTAGATGAACCGCCAATCATTGATCTATCATTATTTTTAAATGGAGGAAGAAGGATTATTTACCTTTGTCACAGTGACATAGGATGTGATTTGTGACTTTGATAAAGGTTGTTACAGTGTCAAGGCAGAAAATTGATTGGAGGGATTCAAACATGGAATTATGGAAAATATGGGTACACATTTTGAAGGTACCATTCAAGATTTTGGAGGGAAGGGGATATTGGAGATGGGATAGCGGTTTGCAAGGGTGAAGGCGTCGAGGGTGGGTTTTTTGAGAAGAGGGGTGATGATGGCAGATTTGCAGGAAAGGGGACAGTACCTGAGGAGAGGGAACCGTTAACAATATCCATTAACATGAGCTGGTGGGGGGCTGGGGGGTGCTTTGACAGATGTTGGGTAGTCAGCAGTTTGGGATTAGCACTGTGGAGACAGGAGGTAGGTCTCTTGGATAAGATCAGCTCAGAGTTGGTATGAGGGAAAACAGGAGAGAAATTAGATGCAAATTTAGGGCTGAAGGTGAAACAGGGAAAGTATGGTCCAATGGCCTAGCTGAAACCGGGACAGAGGCAGCTAAACATATGGTTTCAATCTTGGTGACAAATCCACAAGCTCCTTGTTCTTGTTGTTGGAGGTAAGGGTGGAGGAGGAATGGGAGAGGGGTTCAAGAAGATAAGTTGTAGTGGGGAAGAGAAGCCAGGAAGAACAGAAAGTGCTGGAAATACTTAGTAGGTCTAGTAATATCTGTGGAGAGAGAAACAGAGTTAACATTTTGAGTCAAATATGGCTCTTGACAAAGAATCATATTCGACTCAAAGTGTTAACTTTGTCTCTCTCTGCAGATGCTGCCAGGCCTGCTAAGCATTTCCAGCATTTTCTCCTTTCATTTCATATTTCCAGCATCCACAGTATTTTGCTTTTATTAAAGGAAGCTGGGAGTTTTCTTTGCATTCTAGTTTGATCCTGATGTTATGATCCCCAGCTGAGATTACCCCTGGACAAACCGGGGTGGAACCCAGCTTGATAGATCCTAACTTTTATTTGTTTAGATACGTGAGGAGTAGCTACTGAACAGAGTCACAGGAGTCAGCTGACAAAAGAATAAAACATTTATTCAACAAGAAAAGATGAACTATATTACAATACTCTTTCATCCACAACTATATCTTTACAGATATATACAGATTTGTAAGGATAACACAAGTCACAAAAGCTATCTTATGTTTTAATGTTCACAGTAAGTACATATTCCATGTAAACCAATCGGCACTCTGTGGTCAGACACACAATTCTCTGAAACCAAGTGACAGATGCCACCCTAAACAGGTGCTATGAATCTCTCCTCAACTCCCACTCACCCCCTCCCCAGATGCTTGTCACTGCACTCCGTCTTCCACAAGAAGGTTTCCAATCTTCATTCTTCAAGACCTCGCTTTGCAAATTTCTCCCAAACTGCACTTTCTCTTAGGCACCTTCCGCAAGGGTTGACCTCCAGAGTTTCGAACTCTCCTTCCAATGTTCCTCTTCCCTGGATCACCACATGCATTCAAGCTGTCTTCCGCGCATTCGCTCTTACTTACTCAGCCATCAACAATACCACTGCTCCATATGTCCACAAAGAGTTACAGACCTTCAGCCATCTCTTTGGACCTTCTTGCCTCTTGCAAGCTGTTCTCGCTCTCAATCTGCTTTCTGCAGCTTTTGTCTTTTTAAATCTGAAGCTTGGAGCCTTTCTCTCTACCCCTCACTCTTAACTTCATTAACAGGACATTTTTCAGGTTCCTGTCCTTCCTTTGGCTAGAAGATCTGCTTGGGACTTTCCCCCATTTCTATCTCACTTGGGGCCTTTTGGTTCTTTTGGGAAATCTGCAGCTCCATCTCCCATTGTCCAATCCCTGAGCGGTTCTGGCTTTAAACTGGACTTTAAGAAGCTGCTTCTTTAGTTTTTCTGTATATTTATGAGGAAAAACCTGCCTCTCTGGACCCTGCTGCTTGGCAACAGCACTTTTTTTCTACTCTTGTGTATAACCTTTTTAGTCGTAAACTCTCATTAGAAATGCAAGCACCTTTTTAAAGTGAAACTAAACTCCATTTGATTTTTTTTTTAACACAGAGATACAGAAATACAAGCCAAACTTAAACTTTAAAACTAAAACTCACTCCTAACATCTACAAATACAAATATGCCTTACTTAAATTATCTCAATTTTCTAACACTGGAATAGCGAGCAGTTTTGACAGAGGTGTGCAAGTTTAAGTTAGAAATCTCAGGATGTTTTCCAAAGCAAAGAGAGTGAATCCCTTTGTAATATCATAGGACCTGGTGTTGACATGGGACTAGCATTCTCAACAAATTTGTGATGTCGTCCAGTGACAATATTATCCCATCTCTGCAGAAATGTGCACTGAAATTCTAAATTTGAAAAGCAATTAGAAATGCTGTCTGTTTCTTAGTCTTTCATACCGTATATGCAAGGCTATCATAGGTATGTTGTGAGTAACATGTAATTCCATTGAGATTATGACAGGGTCACACCACCCATTACATATTTAGCTTGAATATCCTGATGCCGACTCCTTCACTTCACTTCATTTACTTCATATACGGTACAATCATTCCACTATGAGTGTGGTATATCCCACTTGTATCAAAAGACTTGACCTGGAGATAAAATTATCTATTTTGTACCTTGATAAATAAACCTCAGGCTTCAAAATGATACTATTAGCCCTCCTTCAGCACCATGTTTGCTTGACAATGGAATCAGAGTCTTAAATTGTTTTCAGTGTCATGCCCAGTTGGAAGAGGGTAGTTACAAATAAAATTCTGTTCCCACCCAATTCCTTCAGCCTATCTGAAACGTAGACACCTATCATGAATTTGAGAGTTTGCTTCCAGACCAAAGTTTTATGGGGTTACCCTTCAAAACATTATATCCCACTGTACTAGTGCTGTTACAGATTAAGAGCATTGTGTAACACTGTAAATAAAAAGCAGGTGTTACTTACAGTAACTTGGTCATCTAATTCAGTTCAGTGGTTACTGTCACTTGGCCAATAGCATTACGTACATGGTGACAGGTAACAGGAACTTAGCTGCAATGCAACGATGCCACAAGGGCTAGAAAAGCTATTGGCGGGTCTCAACCAGCTCCAATACCGAACAACAAATTACTTTAATCAATGTGAAACAGACATCGAGCTATGTCAAACATTCAGAACTCTTAAATGCTTCCCTGTAGGAATTTATACAATGTTATCTTCAATGCTTCTCCCCCCAAGCTATTTTTTGATGTTGATAATGCTTTGATCTGAGAGGTGCACTAGTCTCTCATTATAATATTGACCTCATTATAACATTCCCTGATGGTTAGTTTTGATACAAGACTGTTGATTTCTCTGTCATTTTTTCAAATTCTTCAATAAAAACCGCTGAACAAGTTGTCCTTTCACCTATTGAACCTGTTAACAAATCAGTCCTGGGGACCAAAGTTTTCATTCCCTGCCAGTTATAAGAGTGTTACATGAAAAGAGCTTGCGACACTTTAAGCTGAGTTCCTTCTGGGCCTTAACACATGATGATAAAAGCTGCTTGTAATTTTGCCATAAATTGATGCTAAATTGGCAGCCTAGGTCAGATCATAATAACAACAATTTGCATTTGTGCAGCACTTTAATGTAGAAAAATATCCCAAGGCACTTCATAGGTGCACAAGGAAAACTGTTGCCAACATAAGTAGTGATTAGGATGGGAGATGAAAAGCTTGTTTAGAGGTGGGTTTTACAGACAGTTTTAAAGGAAACCAAACAGAGAAAGGAAGGGGTTTGGCAAGGATTTGGAAAACAAGGGAATTAGGTCACTACCAGTGACTAAGCAAAGGTGGGTCAGAGAATTGGAGGACAGAATTTTCCCCCCATTGGGGGGGATGTTTAAGAGGGGGGGGCGCAGAGGCACGCCTCCAATTGGCACCCCCGATTGGGGGCATGCTGCCATTTTATCTGGGCGGGCCAATTAAGGCCCGCCCAGCGTGATGTCTGCCAGGAAGCGCAATGCGCTCCCTTTGTGGGCAGTGGGGGTGGGGGGGGGGATTCCCTTGAGCAGAGAGTGCACTCTCTCGTGCACATGGAGCGCACTCATCCTCCGAGGCTAAGTGCTGCCTCAGGGAGATCGGCTCCACACTAAAAAAATCGGAAAAAAATATTTCCCTGACGTCACCTCATGTGACAATGTCATATGAGTTGGGACATGTCCGTAACTTTTACATATGCTTTAATTACATTTTTAAAAACCCACATGAAACCTCATCCCACCCGTGGATGAGGTTTGATGATTTTTCTAATGTCCGCCAGGGCTCCTGGCCTGCCCGCCAACCTTAAGTTTGGACGGGCAGGTCCACTAATTAGTTTAATGTCTCTGTCAATGGCCTCAATAAGCCATTGACAGGTTGGTGGGCGCAGAGCTGATTCTGCTGAGCCCCCCACTTACCTGAAAATTGAAATGGAACGGTGACGTCGGGATTCTGCCCGACATCACCCCGTATCATTGTAAGCGTTGGTGAGCGAGTCCCGCTTCTCCCACTCGCCGACCGGAAAATCCTGGCCGGAGAGTTCAAGAAAGGTTTTGGGTCGTGCATGGAGATAGGAGGTGTCAGGCTCTGAAGGGATTTAAACTGAACATGATTTTAAACTTGACGCATTTAGGGAACCAGAGTCAATGTAGGTTAATGAATTCAGGAGTGATACACAAACAGGACTTGGTGTGAAGTAGAATGCAGGCTGGAAAATTTTGAATTGAGACATAGCTTAAAGAGATTAGAGGATGGGAGGCTGCCCGAGAAATCGATTATTGAGGTGTCAATCAATGAATGAGGGTTTCAACCACAGATACATTGAGGCAGCAGCAAAGACAGGTGATGTTATGGCAATGTAAGCAGTCTTTGTGGTGGAGAGCATATAAGGTGGGGAATTCACCTGTGTATTGAGACAGGATGTATTGTTGCAGACAGTTTGAGCTGCAGCTTGAGACATTGCTTGAAGAAGGGAATTGTTTTTTTAATTCACTCAGGGGATGAGGTTAAGCCAATATTTATTGCCCATCCCTAATTGCCCTTGAGAAGGTGATGGTGAGCTACCTTCTTGAACTGCTGTAGTGATGTGGTATCTATTTGGCGGCAAGGTTCTGTATTTTGTACTGGGGGCTAAATACGGCAGCTTTAGTCCTCCCTGAGGAAATAATGGTTCATCTAAAACTGGATGTCATTCAAGCAATCTGTCTAATTGTAACATGTAGATGAGGAAGAGGAGAGGGCCAAGGCTGGATCTTTGTGGATTCTGAAGGTAATGGGGTGGTGGTGGTGGGAAGAGAAGCCAATGCCAGAGATGCCCTGACTATAACCTGAACAGATTAGGAATTGTGCTGAAGGAGGATGGTGTGACAAATTATGTAAAAAGTTGTAGAAAATTCAAGGAGAATAATTCTCTATGGTTACCGTCACAGACAATGCCAGTTATCATTTTGGTTTGGGCTATTTTAATGCTGTGGGAGGGCGGAAAGCTGTTTGCTGACATTCAAAGAGTGGATTGCAGAGAGATGGGTGTGAATCTGGGCAATGCCAACATATTTGAAAGGAAAGTTGCTGTTGGGACATTGGTTAGTAAGAAGCAGAGTTGAGGCTGGGTCTTTTGAGGTGAGGGTGATGGTGCTTGTGAGGGGGAGGGGACAATGTCTGAAGAGACGGAACCATTTTATATTGTCCATTAGCATGGGCAGCTGCCAGGAGAAAAGGAAGGAGTTTAATGGGAATGAAGGTAGGAACCGGTGTAAAATCTCATGAAGGAGATAAGCTTAGAATGGGGGGAGAACAGGTGAAACTAGAAAGATGAAGCTTCAGGGAAGAGGGGTACCCATGGCAGGAAGAGAGAAGCAGCAGAGGTGGTTGAATGGATGGTTTCTGTATTGATGATGAAGAAATCCATGAGTACCTTAGACATAGGGGTGAGAATGGAAGGGCATTTAAGAAGGCAGCTGATGGTGAAGGCGAAAAGCCTGGGGTGGTCTCAGCCCTGATTAGAAGGAAATGTTTTTCCTGGTGCTATTAGTATAACCAGCACACTCCTTTCAAATCTAAAAAAATTCACATTTTCTCCTGTTCATCTCTGTTGAATGCTTTAACTTTTGGTGGTGCCCTCTGGTGGCCATTACCTATTCTGTAAATGTAAGTTGTTGTTATAGATGTCAGAAGGCATGGCTGCTCATCATGGTGTTCAAGTATACTAATGTATGCTGGTTTTCCCCACCTTATCCCTGGGGAATAGGAACCAATTTGTACACACCACTATCAGTCTGGTTGAAATTAGCTAACTCCTCACAGATTATCACACAAACCAGGGGCCTTTTTACTTTGTATGGCTCTGTTCATTGCTGCCTTTAATAACTGAACCATTGGGAGACCTTTAAGCCCAGATTTTCACTCCCAAGTTGGTTGTGCAGAGTCAGGAAACTTGCCAGCTCTCCAAACCCAACCTGTAAAAATGGCTGCCCACGGTTGGGATTTTCATCCCGAAGGGGTAGGGGAAGGGGGCGGTGGTGGGGGTGCCAGGTTAGATTGGAATTCAAGCCGCAACCCCTGGAACAAGTATGGAGGTTGCGGGTGCAGAGGCAGCTGGGCAGAAGGCCTGCCTCTGTGCTCCAGCACTTTGTTTAAGTTATTTTAAAAGAGATGAAAACAAAAGACAGCCCTCACACCCTCCCCCTCGACACATGCACACACCCCATGCTGCATCTATGGCAACCTATGCTACCTCATGCCCCTCTATGCTTTCCCATGGCCCTTCATACCCCTCATACCCCCATGACCCTCACTTACCCATGGCCCTTTATGGCCCCTATGCCAACTTAATGTCAGCTTATGCCAACTTATCCCCACCATCCTTTGCCCTTAACCCCTCTATGCCAACTCATCTGGTATCCTTTGACAGTTCCTTGACAGCTTTGACTGTTCCTCGACAGTTTTGGCAGTTCTATTACAGCTTCAACAGTTATTTGACAGCTTCTTGAGAGTTCAACAGTTCCATTGAGTTTATGCACTTATTATGCACAATCATGTTTAGTTTTAACAACCCCAAAGGGTACCTTGCATCTCCCAAAGAGTGCCTTAACCGTCTCAAACGGTGCTTTACCTCTGCAAAATGGTACCCTAGCTATCTAAATGTATCCACCAATGTCAGACCTCCTCTTACCTGTCCAATCTGCACACTTCAAGTTTCACAATCCCGGCCTACTAAAATCCCACTTCAGTGGAGGTAGGTGGTGATTTTAAATGGCCAACTACCTACATGAACTGCACATGCATGAACCCCAGCCCGCCTGCAATCCTGCCCCAGCAAAAATAGGAAATGCCATGTTCTGGGGCGGGACTTTTGCCTGCCTCTCCGACATAGTGAAAATATCAGACTTACATTTTTTGAGAAGCTAAGATACAGACCACCCATTCTCACTCCCAATTTAAGATGTTTAGTCTCAGTAACCCGAGTTACTCGAAGGAAAGTGTTAAAGTTCTTAAAATATACATAAACAAGAACTTACGTGGCCAATTGGGTAAGCCGTTCCCTTTGAGATTTAAAATAAATTATAGATCACCTTGTTAAAATTGACATCTAATAAACAAATCTAAACTGAATGGACGGGAATAAAATAATGTCAATCAAAAATCCAAATAGTTTTGGAATTAACAAGCATATTCCTGTAATTTGTCAACTAATACCCTGAAGCTTTCTATGCAAAACTTAAGACTAGTGTGATCAATTTTGATGGGTAATAGTCTCCATTTCAAGGAAATCAATAAAATGGTAAATGAAATAAGCAGAGAGCTCAGTGATTATCAGGAATGACTGACGAAAGATGAATAATTACTTATGATGGTTCTGAAATAGGAATCCAAAGTTGATAGGCTTGGTCGATAATGTCGGAGAGAATCAAATTTCCCAGCCGCTAGGATCTTTCTTTTGGGTGATACAAGCACAGATACTGGCATCTAATTTAACCTCCTCACTCCGCCTCTGGTGCTTTTCTATGTGAGTGGCACTCTGATTGCTACCATTATTATATTTTTATGAAAGAAATACAAGAATAAGATGCCAGATCGATAAGAAAATGATGAATGTGTTCAAATAACTGTAAAATTCACTATTTAAAAGACCAGATCTTTTCCAATGAGGTTTGCCATTTCTTTCATTATATTATATCACCTCCAGTTCTTGCCATTTATTACTTTATTTCTCTGCTGTTTCTTATTCCTTCAATCCACGTACATGATCTTCACTTCCATCAGGTTGCCATGACATGTCATTTCCTGTTGCATACTGAGGAATAGTGAACTGATAATGGCCTCCAATTCCCTATGTACTGTCCATGACATTCATTTTATTTCAATAATGTAGCTGAACCCATTCCAGTATTATACCACGCCATTCATTTACAGACAGAGCCCCTTGGTGGGATGCTTAATACAAGCAACAGCTACACATGTTACCATGCTGAATCTAAAACAAAATTGAACGTCATAAACTCTATGGTTTGAATTTTAACATGCATGAGCGCAACTTTGGGAGTGGGTGGGATGTTAAAACTGGGGAAATTGACGCATGTCAGGGAGTCTGCTCCAATGCATCAACTTCTTCATTTAACTGCAACACATTTGTTTGTGTGTGTGTGTGTGTGTGTGTGTGTAAATCCCTCAGGAGAGACAGGTTGACAATTTCAATATGTTAATCACTCAATTACAGAGATTTTAACATGGTTCTTTTCAATTTAAGAGAGGGTCTACTAGTTTCCCCAGCGCCTTGCAACTCGCCAGTGAAATCAAGGTGAGGACACGGTGACAACTGAGTGAGTTCACAGATTGGTTACAGCACAGAAGGAGGCCATTCAGCCCATTATGTGTGCGCAGGCTCTCCGGAGGAACAATTCACCTAGTGCCATTCCCCTGCCTTCTCCATGTAGCCTTGCACATTCTTCCTTTTCAGATAATCCAGTTCCCACTGAATGCCTCATTTGAACCTGTCTCCATGGCACTTGCACATGACAGGGAAATATGGCAATAGATACTGAAATTTCACAGGCACTTTCTTGTCTGCTCGTGTGAAAGGCTTTCTGCTCAATAAGTGTGTTGTCAAGTTACGCTGACAATTTTGGAAGTTTGTAGATCTGATCTGCAATTTGGAGTTCTGATCTATCAGATCAGCATAGGTACTGTTAAGCTGTTTTACTTTGGACCTCATGAGAGCCAAGATGATCAATATCAGTTAGAGCAGAAAATCTGTCTGCTCCTCACAGACCTGCAGCTCCACAGCAGAGAGATCAACAGAAAAGTGCAGCTTGCCATATGCAGCACATGGTGTACAGGCAGAGGAGAAGCTTCCTCAACATCTTAGAACACCAGTATCTCAGGAGGCTCAGGATGTAGTGGCAGACTCTGGGACAAGATTCTGCTGCCAAGGGGACCCAGTGGCAGCCACACTTTACTAGCAGCTGTCAAAGTCAATGCTGCCCTCAACGTCATTGTCTCTGGATTCTTCCAGGGCTCTGCTGCAAACATTTGCAGGATCTCATGGTCTGTGGCCTGCAAGTGTATAAGACAGGTGACTGTTGGCTTGTTTTGCAAGGCAGGTGATAATGTCAATTTTTCCAGCGATGATGTCAGTCAGAATGAGCAGGTGGCTGAGTCTGTAGCTCTGTCTGGCTATCCAGAGATGCAGGACCTCACGGCTGCTCAGATTGGCTATTAAGTCACCTCCAGATCACCCAGGGTGCTCTCCCACAGCAACTGCTTCCACTCCATCAATGTACAGCTGGCGTGAAACCACAAAAAAACTTTGTGTGTATGTGCAAGATTCCTGAGCAGCTGCCATGATACTTTTCTCCCCCACTCTACTTTCACAAATGTCTTTGCACCTGGAAGCAGAGGTAGTGACTGGCTGCTTGGAGATGAAGGACACCCAAACCAATGAGGCCCAGGAGCAGTACAATGAAAGCCATATGACAAACAGATGTGTCACTGAGGAAGCCATCAACATGCTGAAGATGCCTGGACAAATTTGGAGTGTGCACTAGCCAGTGTCTCAAGAATGCTTGTGGTTTGCTGCAGCGGACACAACATTGCATAGCAGTGAGGTTTTGGACCTACAGAAGAAACAAAGTGCAGAGCATAGAGCCTCTTCAGACAATTCTGAAGAGGAGGAGAAGAAGCAGAATATGATACAGCCAAGACCCCGCCAGCAAGCACACATTACTCTCTGTATTGCAACATTCACTAAGGTTCCACCATTCATCTGAGAGCCACTTGCAAAAGCTACTCTCCCAGCAGGCCCCTTGCCACTTCCCCATCACAAAGCAGTCCTACAAGCAATCAAACATTCCATTTCACAGGCCTCTCATTGCTCAGCATCAATTCTCATCTTACCATTCATCAGAAATGGGAAGGCAGCAGCCAGAAATAGGCAACACAGAAAAGTAGTGGAAACATGATAGTTAACAGTTCAAAAGTTAAATAGGCACTCAATTCTAAAATTGTGTAGCTCATCAATGTTTATGTCCTTGTGCAGTCCTGGAACAGAGTGTGCCATGAAAGGTAGGATAGTGTCAGAAAGGAGTCCTGGACCAAGGGAGCTGCCTGGCAACAACGTTTTAATTGGCTCCTGACCAGGTGACCAGGTTTTTGTGTGAGGCAGTGTAGCTGAATAGGCTGAATAGCCTGAAAGGAACAAGACCTAAAACTGCTTTCTCCTGTGTGTGGAAGATTCCAGTAATTCCACAATAGCTAGTTGGCTTTTGCTCCTCATATCTCATTAATTGCCCTCTCTCTCTGAAAATCCCTGTCAAGAGGCAAAGGGGAAAACCACTGTTAGAGACACTGAAAGACAAGTGCTCAACCAGTGAACTACAGACTGAAATTACTGGAAGACCATCTCGTGTCATCAACAAAGAACTGAAAGGAATTTGGAAGACATTGATGAAAATCACCCCATCAAATCCTGTACTCCAGAATTGGTGTTATTGAACTGTTTTATCTCACCCTTAAAATCCATGTTCTGTGTGCCGTGTGTGTGTGTGTGTGTGTGTGTGTGTGTGTGTATGTGGACTTAAGAAGGGGGTAGAGTTTAAGTTATAGAGTTAGAAATTAACAGTTCATATTTCTTTCTTTTGCCACTGGCTAATGACAGTTTGTTCAATAAACAATTACTTACTTATTAAGGTTACAAACCTGGTGCTCATATTCTGTTAACCTAAATTAAACAGTTAGGTAGAATTGGGGCAATCTGATAGTTTGATCAAACTTCTCACATTTGTCACAGCTTGGGGAACAATGGGGTTTCATATTACAGCGCACTACCGCCAGTGAGTCGTGACACTTTCTTCAGAAATGTCTCATCAGGATAAGTCATCTATCTTAATTTGAAAGTCTGTAAAGTTGTGATAAGTATGAGTCATCAAGGACAATTTCACCAAAAAAATCCATCTGAAAGAACTTCCAGATTTATCGTGACCAGAATTCTGTTAGATCAACAGCATTGAGTGTTTTTTGAATTTTCCTCTTTTAAAACAAACTTTTCCATACTCCAGCCTCTGTAGAGGACTCTGTTTGTTTTGTCCTGTTTTGTGTTTGTGTGTGTGTATGGGGATTCGAATATCTGCTTTTTTTAAAAAAGGGGAAAATCATTACACTTCCAAACTCCAATTTGTATGTTAACTAGTTTATTAACTTGTTTTAAAAAATAGTTTGTTTTATAATAAATCAAATTTATGTGTTTACTGAAATAAGCCTGGTTGTTAATTATTAATAATTAATGACTAATAATTCATAATTGGAGTCTTTTAATGCTGGGAATAACAGTAACAAAGGGTAACAATTGGCCAGTTTTGTGGGTGAATTAAACAATTAGGCCTGAATTTTACCCATGGTGGGTGGGCGGGATCGGCGGACCTGCGACCGGCTGGGATAACGGCTCCCAACTGCGATTTCATGCTGTCTGGCCAAATTAGGCCAACCCAGTGTGAAATGCGTCTTCCCAATGGCTGGGAGAGGCCAGGCGAGGGCGGAGGTGTGTCAGCCCCTGGATCCAATAACAAGGTTGGTTTAAAAGCAGCACAGGCTGCTCTTTGAAGGCTGCCAGGGAAGAACATCTTTGCAGCATTCTGAACACCAAAGTTATAGCCTCAAGTATGGCTGGAGACACCAGGCGGGAGGGCAGGTCAGGTGGTGGGCACTCGGCCCCCACCCTGCCCCCCACCACCCCTACCCCAGTTTTCAGACGAGTGCCCCGTATTCCTCCTGGAGAAGGCTGCCAGAAGGGACACCTTAGTCCCCAGAAGTGGAAGGAAGAGGCCACTGCACCTAACAAAAAGAGCTTGGGAGGAGGTGGCAGTGCTGGTCAGCAGCCATGATGTTGTGCGGCGCACCTGGGTGCAGTGCCGCAAAAGGTTTAATGATCTTCTGCACTCAGGAAGGATGAGTACCTGGCTGCTTAGATTGCGTGCCTTGTGGCTCAAGTACCATCACTCAGATGTGCCCTCCAAGGTGTTCCTCAGTTGGGATTGGCCAGGCTGCAATGGCGTTGCAGGTAGAGAGTGGACTAATCAATGCTCCTCTGCCCTCTCAGGAGAAGACAGTCCATAACAACATTGAGAGGTCACGGACCAGCGGAGGCCCCACTAACCTCCTAATCCTGTCCAGTTTCGAGTAAGATGCCTTGGAGCTGTAGAGGCACAATGCATCTCGGTCAATGGGTCACGGAGAGACTGTGTTGTCAGACGAAGCTGAGATTGCAGTGCACAGAGATAAAAGTTTCGGATGGTCAAACATTCTTGTGTAATCTCATCATTGATGGGAGCCTCAGAACTGGAGTCTCCATTGATCATTGAAAGACGATGGCACCATGATGCACATCTCCATTGTCTCACCAGGGTGCCTGGCATGCTCAGTGACAGTGTGATGACTTAAACCAACGACATGTTGTTGTTCTCCCTTAGATTCGTCAGCACATACCCAATCGCAGGACCCCGAAGAGTCACCCCTGATGCCAGAGGACCACCACGCTTCACATGCATCTGTGTCACAGCCACTGTCTGTACCAGGCACCAGTGCAGATACCAGGACCTCGGTGGATGTTAGATCCTCGGCTAAAATGTCAGTGCACAGCAGTGAGGGCACTTCACACTCGCTTGAGGAGCTGGTGGAGGCAGGGAGTGCCCGGGGCTCCGGCAGTCAGAGGGCTGCTGGAGATCAGGACAATGCTGAGTTGAAGGCAGATGATGAGCCTCTGGAGCCATCTATTAGGCAGCAGATGCTGAATGTCCAGCAAGATGTGCGGAAGGACCTGGCAGAGATCCATGAGGGTATGCGTGCCTTGGTCTCGGTTGTGGAGGAGTCTATGCGGAGCACGAGCACTGCATTGACTCTCATGGCCGAGCACATTGCCTCCTCCATTGAGAGCGTGGCAACTCTGGGGACAGAATCAGGGGTTCCTGGGGTTTTGCTCGGACCTGCAAGCCCTCACACAGGCAATGACCGCAGGTGGTCAGTGCCAGTGTGGGAGAAAATGAGACACCCAGTATCCTAGCTAGGTGCCCGTCCATCAAGGGCGAGCAGGAAGGTCCAGAGCGACTTCATGTTGGTGCATGAGCGGGGGGGCGGGGGGGAGGTTGGGCGGTGGGGTGGGAGGGGGTTGTGGTTGGGGGGTGGTGGGGTGGGGGTGGGGGGGTGCTGTGGGGGGGCACCAAGACGTAGCACTCGCAAACATAAGTTTAAGGTGCCATGAGCACAAGAGGAACTGTTTACAGGTGATCTTCTGTTGTGTAATGTTTTGTTTTATGTTTACTGCTCTGGGAATGAAGACCAGAGAAGGTTATGTTAATTTGTTAGGATTGTCAAAATGAAATAAATTTTGTTTTTGTCATAATGGCCTGAGTATGTTTCACTTTTATTTTTTTGGTGTAGGGTACGCCAGTATGTAATACTGGATGTGAGTGGCTCTAAACTTTGTTGCACAGGCGCTGAGTGGACTTTGGGTTCAAAGGAAAGGGTCATTTCAAACATCTGGGATGGAGGCTGCAGCCCTGGCGTGAGGTGGAAGCTGACTTTGGCAGCCGAGCTGAAGGAACATTGGATCAAGGTATCCCTGCTGTCCCTGCCCTCCTGAAGGATACAGAGGTCTGCCTCCATGCCCTCAGCGTTCTCCTCACCGTGCTCCTCCTTGGACTCACTATTGGATTCATCATCTGTGCCTGTGGAGCTGCATCAAAATCTTCTTCCTCCAGTGGGTCCCTCCTTGCCAGTGCCAGATTGTGGAGAGCGCAGCATGCAACCACTATCTGTAACAACTGTCTGCGGGGTATTGTAGTGCTCCCCCTGACCGGCCCAGGTATCAGAAGAGCATCTTCAGAAGACCTATGGTCTTCTCAATCACCTCCCTTGTAGAGGCATGACTCCTATTATAACACTACTCTGCCTCTGTTCTTGGGTGGTGGAGAGGCATCAGGCCTGTGCCTGTGCCTGTGGAGAGCCAGCTTTTCAATGGATAGCTCTTGTCACCCAGCAACCACCCATCCAGTCGGGCCGAAGCTTCGGCACTTGGGAGTATCTGAGGATATAAGCATCTTGGGAGCTGCCAGCGTACCTTGCACAGACTGGCAGAATCTGCGTCCTGTGCTCACACACTGTCTGGGCATTCATCAAGTGGAATCCCTTCCTGTTGACGAAGGCACCCTGCTGACCCACTGCCGCCTTGATGGCCACATGTGTGCAGTCAATTGCACCCTGGATGCAGGGGCAGCCAGCAATCGCTGCAAAGCCTCTGGCTCGCTGTGTATGGCTAGCCTCATCTGCACAGAAATGAAGAATTGTCATTACCCACCTGAACAGAGCATCTGTCACCAGCTTGACACACTGTGAACAGATGATTGGGAGATTCCACACAGATCCCCCACTGACCCCTGGAAAGAGCCGGAGGCACAGAAGTTGAGGGCAGTTGTGACCTTCAGAGCCGCTGGCATGGGGTGTCCACCCACACAATTGGAGGTGATCTCAGACCCAATCATCTGGAAAATGGGGCCATGGTCTCCCTGGAGAGGTGGAGCCTCCTTCAGCATTGCACCTCGGACATATTAAGGTAGCTGCATTGCTGTCTGTAAACCCTGGCAATAGGATAGTGGAGTCTTCTGCAGCCCCTTCCGCCTTAGACTTCCTGCTGGCCCTGCGCCCCTTGTGCCTGCGCCTCTCCTCCCACAGGTCCCTCCCCTGGAAGCTGTATTGGGACACCTGACCTCCTCTTCATTCTGCCCCTCTCTTCGTCCTCAGAGGAGGTGCCTCCAGCAGAGAGCACAATCCCCATTACCAGGGTAACAGAAGGCTGTCTGATACCTGGAAGGGTCCACGCGATCAAAATCCTCCGGGGGCGTTGGAGACACCAACAAATCCTGAAATGAAGCCTAGAAATGAATGAATGAATCGCATACCTAAGATGAAGCTGTCAAGTTCAAATAAACAACCAGCAGCAAACTATCTCCTAAACTATTCACTACTCACAATGCCAATGCTGCTGACCCTTTTTATCCCACCCTTGGATGAAGTTTTACAAAATGTGGGCTGCCAACCTGCCTGTTTTGCCCGTGCGACGAGTGCGAAATCACATGGGCAATATAAAATCAGGTTCAACTGGGTTTTTAATGGCCTTAAGTGGCCTTTTAATTGATGCCAGGCCTGGCTCCTGTGCTAGAGGCATCTCTTTTTTTCTAAAAGTAAAATAATTTCTCCTTTCACATTCTAGTCATCCTTTATTTGTGTTTGGGCATTCTATTGTGCTAGGGATGCCATAGACTCCCCTGGCACATGCTTGTGTACTTCCTTCAGTCTATGCTGCCTTGCCCCCAACACCCTCCCCAACCCAGTATCGTCCACACTGGAGCCCTTGCCCTGGCACCACACTGAAGGCCAGCCGAGATAAAGCGACTCACCTGTGCCCCCTCTTCCCAAATGTGCATCGTCTCTTCCTTGATGTCCTATGGGTGATGCTCGTGAGCGCTGTGCAAGGCTGTGTGCACTCACCTCTGGGTCCACCTCAAAGTTCAGCTCGCCAGGTGAACGTCCCTTAAAGGCAGTCGTGAAGCACGTTGTTCTGAAGTCATGCCAACATGGCCTCAGGATCACAATCTGATGAGCGTATCGCACTTTCTGATCCACAGCAGGCAGAGGCAGGGACTTCCCAGGTCTCCGGCACTCAGAGGACTGCTGGAGACCAGAACATTGCTGAGTCCGAGTCAGGTGATGAGCCTCGGGACTCGGTCATACCTCAGTTGCCTGGAGCTGCAAAGGCAAGCTCAGGAACATGAGGGAGGGATGTCCGCTGCACTCCTCAGATTGCAGGGCACAATGGAGGAGTCCGTCCGCCTTCAGTTTGAGATGATAGCCGGCATGCCAACACACCGGGGTCAACACTGGTAGGATGGCGGCCAACATGGAGACCTTGGTGTAGGATATCAGTCCTGCACTGCGGCGCAGGCTGAACTCCATCACTGATGCCATAGTTGGCCTTCAACGGTGTGTACACCAGAAGGGTGCAGGGCAGCTCAATCTCACTCCAGTTTCCCCTTCTCCTCAAGAGGTCAGCCAGGAGCCATTGTTCTCCCATAGGGAGGAGGACCAGCAGCTCAACACCTCAGGGCCATCGACTCAGGTGACGCCGGGAATGTCCAGCCAGTCCAAATCCCTTCTTCCCGTGACCCCAGCAGCTCTTGCTCCACAGACTGAGGAGTGTGCAGCTGGTTCACAGCAGGGCTCCAAAAGCAGGCCGGGGCCTTCCAGGTCTCGGCCCCCTAGAGAGGGTGTCGCAGTCAGCAGGCTGCCTCCACCTCCGCTGTGGATGTTCAGGGAGCACCAAGATGTAGCAGCAGGGTTAGGAAGTTCAAGAAGATGTAACTCTTTTTAGAGTTAAAACAATTAAACTAAATTAACAAAATGTAGGACAAATCAAGCACAGCCCCTAATTCAGGTCAGCTGTAAAACTAAGGACAAAGTTTAAAGGAAACTTACAAACTTTAAACCAAAATGTGATTAAGGGGGTCAATAAAACACCCCAGTCCCCGCGGTGCCCACCGAGCACGGAAGGCCTCGAGTGTGCCAGCAGACACTGTGTGCTCCCTCTCCAGGGACACCCGGCTGCGAACGTAGCCGCGGAAGAGGGACAAACAATTGGGCGGGACACCCCCGTTGATCGCCCGCTGCCTGGACCTGTTAATGGCCAACTTGGCCAGGCCCAGGAGCAGGTTCACAAGGAGGTCCTCCTCCTTCCCGACCCCCTTCTGCACCGGGTGATCAAGAAGATGTAACTCTTTTGAGTTCAAACAATTAAACTAAATTAACAAAATGAAGGACAAATCAAGCACAGCCCCTAATTCAGGTCAGCTGTAAAACTAAGGACAAAGTTTAAAGGAAACTTACAAACTTTAAACCAAAATGTGATTAAGGGGGTCATTAAAACGCCCCAGTCCCCGCGGTGCCCACCGAGCACGGAAGGCCTCGAGAGTACCGGCAGACACCGTGTGCTCCCTCTCCAGGGACACCCGGCCGCGAACGTCGCCGCAGAAGAGGGACAAACAATCGGGCGGGACTCCCCCCTTGATCGCCCGCTGCCTGGACCTGTTAATGGCCAACTTGGCCAGGCCCAGGAGCAGGTTCACGAGGAGGTCCTCCTCCTTCCTGACCTCCTTCCGCACCGGGTGATCAAGAAGATGTAACTCTTTCGAGTCGACAATCTGGATCTTTTCCTGCCCAGGTGAAATTACATTGTTTCATAATTTGCCATGGTGAGATTTGAACTCTTGATCTTGGGGTTACAAGCCCAGTACCATAACCACTTGGCTATCATACCAGAAGTTGCACAGCCTGGGCATGGCTGTTAATCACTTGTACATAATTTTCACTATTGTAAATAAACTCGCAAGAATGTCTCCTTGCCTATGGCTCCTGATTCTGTTGAGCAGTGTTTGTGTCACTCAGATTTGAAACCCTGGTCCCTGCACAAGATAAAAGCAGGTGTATCATTCCAGGGTCTCTTCCCTTTGGTGTCCCCATGGCGCCAAATCCTGAAGCAGCTGGCAGATGTGACCGACCAGTTCCCTGGACATGCACAGTCTTCGGTGAAACTTGTTCTCAGTCATCTGCAGGAATGACAAGCGCCGCCTATAGACCCTAGGTGTTGTTAGGTGCCGACCAGCGATGGCTCACTGTGGCTCTTCAGCAGCGTGTGCAGGAGCCCCAGCCGCCCCTTCTTCCTGAGGGTGCTGCTGCTCCCTCTGACCAGCTGGGTGCCTCTATTGCTCTCTCCTTCGTCTCCACTCTCTAAATGCCACGAAGCATACAGCTAGTTCACCAGGCTCCATGCTCCTGATGTACTCCTCCTGCAGCGTGAAAGCAAGAAATGTATAGGTTAGCATGGGTGTTTTAAGAACTTCTCTTGGTTAAGTCTGAAGGCCCCTTAACTCATTCTGGAGAGTACTGGCCACCACTTGCATGGTCAAAACCCCACCCACCTCTGCCCCACTCCACCTGATCGATTGGCAGCCTTGCCCACTGGACTGCATGCTGTGCTCTCAGCTCAGGCAAAGGTATTCTCCTAACCCACTCTGCAAGGCTGCACTTGAACAGTCGGGGACATTGGTCCAAACCAGGATGATGACATTGCAAGGGACTGTGAGCACTTCCACCAGTGACTGCTCCATGGCCAGCTTTAGTAGGGAGATTGTATGATGTGCGCAGTTGTCCGACTGTTCTGCCGTCCAGTAAAACGCTCATTAGTTTGCAGCCTGTGCTCAAGGAGTGAAAAGCCCTGGAGCATTTGGTGGCACTTTCATGCCTCAGTGTTGCTTGAGTGGGCAGAGAAGCTAGAGGCCCAACTCTACGCATGTCAATGTGTCTGCGTCTGAAATGCCTCAGTTGCAGAAAAATGGTCACTTTGTACAAGGTTTCCTTAATACATGGCCACTTCCCTCCCCCAGCCCCTGTGTGTGCTTGTGCATTACCATCAGATTGTGCTGCCTTGCGCCCCCTCCTGCCAACTTGCCTCAACCACAGGCCAGTCCTTGTCCCGGCACCGCACTGTCAGCCAACCGGGAAAAAGCAACTTGCCTATGCCCTTACCTGAATGTGCGGTGCTTCAACTTTGAAGTCCAACGGGCGACCCTCCTGATCACTGTTAGTGTGCACCCACCTCCGAGTTCCCCTTGAAGTGCAGCCCACAGGTGCACGTCGCTTATGTACAATTGTGAAACATGTCGGTGTGGTGCCCTGATGATCCAGCACCATCGAGCAAGGCTTATAATGATATGCAGATGTATTAAAATGACATTCCCAATGTCCTGTGGCGGGAAACACGGCCCGCCATTGACAGATGGAGCAGATGATCGCAATCTAGTTTCACGACGGTGTGAAATCAATTTTTGGTTTTCCCGCCATATTGTCGCTCACGCCTGCCCTGACACCCCACACCGACGAGAACAGAAAACTCCAGCCCTAGTTCTGGACTCCCCCAGAAGTGAAAGAATCTTCTCTATGTATACCCTATTAAACCCCATAAACAGATACAGAAAATATCAAAAAGGCTCATGGTATGTTAGCCTTAATCCAGAGCACTAAGACACAATCTGAGATTCATAAATTTTTGTTGACTAAAAGTATTAGGGGATAGGAGGAAATAGAGCTTTTTGTGACCATCAAACGTCTCAAAGCGCTTTACAGCCAAGGGAGCATTTTTTCCTTTCTTACATGTAGTCACTATTTTAATGTAGGAAATGCGGCAACCAATTTGTACACGGCAAGCTCCCATAGACAGCAATGTGATAATGACCGGATAATCTATTCTTGTGATGTTCATTGAGGGATAAATATTGGCCAGGTAACTCCCCTGCTTTTCTTCAAAATAGTTCCAAGGGATCTCATATATCCATCCAAGCAGGCAGATGGGGCCTCAGTTCAGATCTGAAAGACAGCACCTCCAACAGTGTAGCACTTCCTCAGTGTTGCACTGGAACATTAGCCTTGATTTTTGTGCTCAAACCCAAGAGTGTGACTCAAGGCCAGAACCTGATGACTCAGAGGTGAGAGCGCCACCAGCTGGCCCACGGCTGACTCTTTGACCTTTTTTCTGTGTCTTCTAGTGGATTGAAAGGGAGAAACAAAATGAAGGTTAAAATAAATTACAGGGAAAGCACCAAATGAGGGTTCAAGCTGGAGACTATTCCAGGTATAAATACTCTTGCTGTGCTGAAGGCTCTGTACTGAAGTGTAATTTCTGATAGTACTGAAAAACACAGAGCATGGAGCTCCCAAGCCCAGTCTCTACTCTGCACTGTCAGCTAGTCTCAGTTAGGGCTGTGGTGGAAATACCATAACTAGACTTTTGTGGTATTGAAAGAAGGTACAGGGGGGAAAATAATCCCTGGTCTTGACTAATGTCGGGTGAGGACAGGATTGGTTAGGATCCATTCCAGCATCCTGAAACCTGCGAATTCTCACAAACTAGGCTACAAACCAAGAAAGGCCCACCTAAAGTGAATTACCATTTTCAGAGCGGGAAGGGCAAAGCAGGGGGAACACTAGAAAAATGAAAAAGTCAACAACGGGGTCTTCAGGAATCATTTCACATTTGAATACACAAAGATAATTGCATTTGTTTAGCACACTTCTTCAATATTAGAGAACATCCCCTTGGAGAAACTCCAAATGGATCTTTTTTTGTGTTTGTATGTGTGCTCGTGTCATGTCTGTGTGTGTGGTAGGGGTGTGGGCGCAGGGGTGGTACAGAAAGATGCAGATCTCTTCGATTTTCTAGCACCTGTCACTTCAAGTGATGTGTTTTTAACGTAATCTCAAGAAAAACAACTGAACGAATAATGAAAGTCACCTTGGAATCTTAAACTTAGGCTCTTACTTTGACAATGTCCTAAGTTGATAATAATGTGACAATTGTATTAACAGCCATTTACTGCCCTGTAGAAAGAGAGTGAGTAAGTGTGGGGGAAACGGTTGGTAGAATACGCTGGCTTGACTTGCTGAAGCTGCATATGCTACATGACTGGCTTATAAATCTAACCTAGGAACTGGTGCATTAACCATTTATCCTCTCCCTTGAGTTACAATGAACACTGATGAGACCAATTAAGAGTGAGGGGAAAGACTGATAATCCTTCTCTACATTTTCACATGAAGCCGTTGTAATCCCCTGTTTGTTTTTGTTATATTCTTTCATGGGACGTGGGCATCTCTGGCTAGGCCAGCATTCTTATTGCCCATCCCTAATTGCCCTTGTGAAGGTGGCAGTGAGCTGCTTTCTTCAACTCCTGCAGTCCATGTGGTGTAGATACATCCACAGTGTTGTTAGGGAGGGAGTTCCAGGATTTTGACCCAGCGACAGTGAATGAACGGTGATATATTTCCAAGTCAGGATGGTGAATGTCTTGGAGGGGAACTTCCAGGTGGTGGCGTTCCCATCTATCTGCTGCCCGTGACCTTCTAGGATTTTTGTTCTCTTCCTTTTTCTCGTTGGGTACAGTTCTACAAGTGGATTTTACCCTCTGGTGTCTCATCCAAGAGGTCAATTACCATATGTGTGATGTCTAACAGAGAGTGAGTTAGTGAGCTTGGGGAGCATTGTAGGAAAGCCCAGTCCGCCCTTGCCTGTCATCGGTGACGTGCACTTTCTAATAGGAGCAGCTAGGTTACAATCATATGTATCCCTCAGATGTAGCCTGAACACTGAGGCCAATTGAGATCAGTGCAAACTGGGAAATTGAATGCTAGCACTTTGCTGTCTGTATCACTCGGCTATTTGCTGAGTAAACTTGCTGGGGTATTTACCCATTCTTTGCTCCTTCCCCATCTCCATAGAAGCACCTTGACTCTGCAGTGAAACACTTCTGGCCCATTTGATGCTTCATTCAGATAGCAGTGTTGGAGCCTCTCACAGCCCAGACTTCAGCAGCAGTGCTGGAATGTGAACCAAATGACTGGCTCTAGAAGTATACAAACGTTTCTGTTCTTTATCCTGTGCTATTGGAAGTCCAACGATGAAGTGCCAAATGTAAGCCATGTTGGATACTACTGGCCAGCACCCTCACAAAGTGCAAGCAGTTCCCGTTGCATCCTTCACATTCCTGGCCTGCCCTCACTTGAAAGTAAAATAGAGGTGGTCACACACCCATAGGAACATCAGCAACTCTTCAAACCTGCTCCTCCATACAATCAGATCAAGGCAGATTGTTATTTCAATCTATGTTTCGGCCATCCCTCCACATTCTGTCTAGCCATCTGTGTTGCAGGGCTTGTCTTGCTCACCAATCTGAAATCTACAGTGTTTATCACCTATTCCTAAAGACAATTTCCATGTTCTAATGAGGATGGCATCTTGTAACAATATGCTAATTACCTAAATTAATTAACATTGATATTTGTAATTGTTCCAATTGAACCCCAGCATTCACAGCCTGTTGGGAAAGAAACTTCCAGGTTCCTATAGCTCTTGGTGCCAAAAAATCTTGCTGTTGTTCCTGAAAAGCACAGCTCTAATTGTAAGATTATGTCCTCTTGTTTACCATTCTCTCTCTCGAGGACAGTTTATCCATATATACACTCTCAGATCCTTTTCATATTTTAAACACTTCAATTGGATCACCCCTCAAAACCCTCAGAAATGTTCTAATCGATGTTCTGAAATCTGCTTGCTGTATCAACCTGGTGGATTTCAAGGTGTTGAGTAACTTATTCAGTTGCTTCAAAAAAAAATTTAAATGCAGCAAAAAAATATTTTTAAATCACTCTTTTGATATGATGCAAATTGTTAAGTGTCACTCTGCTTTGTGAGCCATGGAATAATGTCGCAGCAGTTTTCCATCAGTTAAAGAACCTCCAAGTAAAATGGGACTATTCATGGATGCAAGTGATTCTTTTTCATTGTGCTGTGTTTCAATCTAAATTGAACTGTATCGTGCGTGTAAACCCAAAGATGCTCAGCAGCGTCCAAGATGAAATGACGCCAAGTTGCTGCACTCCATAAATACTGTAGTGTCAAGGTCTAGCATAGAAAGTGTTAATGTGGGAACAGTAGTGCCCACATTATTATGTAAAAGAACACATGACCCGAGTCCAGAGGGCAGTCTTGTACTGGACGGAGAAGTGAGTAGAGGCAAGCATGGAGACAGCCCCTAACTTAGACCTTATATTCTATATATGTATATAGTTACTCGTAGTTAATAAACACTTGCTGTTAAACTATAAACAATTCAGAACCTCTTTGTAAGACCGACCAACCTACACACAACATCTTACAACAAATACCATGAATAAGATCAAATGGAAATACTGTGTGCTTAAACTCTGCATTTAGAACACAATGCAAGCTCTTTTCAAGCAAAAGAAAGCTACTGAAGTGGATTTAGATGGTGTGAAGATTGCAATCTCATATATAAGATTCTTACTGAAAATATTGGCAGCCTGCATGTGGCAGGAGGCTCCTGCTCAGTGGGGAAGTGTCAATTGGTCTGAATGATAAACTAATGAGTTTGTTAGATCTTTGCATAGAGGCTAAGTGATATTATGGTGTGTGTCAATAAATGCTGGTATACAGGTGGATGGAAGGTGAGATCCTGATCTCATCATCTCAATACATAGTGACGAACAAACCTTTCTGCAGAGCAAAAGTGTGAGAGATAACACTTGGAGGTGATACACTGGGAAATTCTATGATTCAGAGCAGAGAAAGAGAGAGACATAACCTATGCTTGAAAAGCTTGCAAGAAAAATTTCCACCCTGCCATCCTCTGGCAGTTGCACGTGTGGAACCTGAAGAGAGAAAGGAAAATAAAGAAGGTGATCAGTGAATTTTAGTGATATTTAATCTGTAATAGAGCGTGGATAAAACATTAGGTAATATTAAAGTCACGCAGGTTATAACTCGGCCTTTACGAGAAGGCTCAATCTCGGGGAGAGAATGAGGAGTCTCTTAAAAGCAAATTGTGTAACAAATGCAATTTCTGGCAGTTGAGCTCCCTTTGATTCAAATTTTTCCATAGTCATGAGGCAATAGTTAGGCCTCATTCATCAATTGAGCAAGTAAAACCACACTGCAAAGTCTTCAGATATTACAATAATTTGATTTAAATATTATTTTTGTTTCAGCCGCCACAACAATTGGATTCCCTTCAGGTGAAGGGTAAAATCTTATTACAAATGACGTCTTTATTTCCCCTTATCTTTAACTCACCTTGGCCATTTTACCTAATGAGGGCAGCTTATTAAACAACTGGAGACATTCCATTCTGCAATTTTCCCCTGAAAATGGGTCTTGTTTCTGTGATGGCCACAAACACATTGTGGATATAATTACCTGATTAATTTTATTCTCGTGGAAGATTAAATGCTCAATGAACCTCATTCATGTTTGATGATTTGTGCTGTCTATCATTCACACTCTGTTTACTCTCTTGAAACCTGACACAAACGTGTTCAATTTTATTTTTGAAATGTCTGGGAAGTGAGTGGATAGAGAGGAGATTGTGAGCACTGTGGACTACATTAGTAGGGTCCAGTGGACTGGGGTAGATTTCTGGAAGAAGATTCTGACCAGGTGAACTTATAAATAACTATTTCAGCACAGTTTTTCCAGTGTTTTTCACAGGTAGCAGTCAATGGCCTGTCCCTCCTAGTCCAATGTCAAGCTACAGCCTATGGGGAGCTTGGCCTAAACAGCCAAGTGGTTATGGTACTGGGTTTGTAACCCCAAGATCAAGAGTTCAAATCTCACAATGGCAAACTATGAAACAATGTAACTTCATCTGAAACAGATGGAAACGGGTTTGTACTCAAAAGAGTTACAGCATTTCCATTTAATGCTTGGCCTAAATAGCCAAGTGGTTATGGTACTGGTTTTGTAACCCCAAGATCAAGAGTTCAAATCTCACAATGGCAAACTATGAAACAATGTAACTTCATCTGAAACAGATGGAAACAGGTTTACTCAAAAGAGTATCAAGAGTTCAAATCTCACACTGGCCAACTATGAAACAATGTAACTTCATCTGAATAGGAACAGATGGAAATGGGTTTGTACTCGAAAGAAAATCAAGAGTTCAAGTCTCACAATGGCAAACTATGAAACAATGTAACTTCATCTGAAACAGATGGAAACGGGTTTGTACTCGAAAGAGTTACATCCTATGGGGAAGTGGCCTAAATAGTTATACCCTGAGCTCTATTAGAGATTAATTACAGCTGTAGTTGAGCATTCCTCTGGAGCGCTGGCTGTTTGGTTAATTGCCTTGGGGAGAGGTCAGGTTATTTGAAAGAAAATCAGCAAGAAATAACTAGCTTCCTTTCTTTTTGTGTTCTTTATTTAATAAAGGAATGCTCGGCTACGTTTGTGTTTTATGTGAAGTGCAATGAGCAAAGTGTGATAACCATGGCCAGGATTTTATAGAGCACTGAGCAGGCGCGCGTCCCGACGTTATTGCGCCTTCGTGCGACATTATGGTCGGCGGGCATGCACAGTAGTCAGGAGTGTACCTGACGATGATTAAGTGGGCAATTAAGCCCATTAAGAGGGCCATTGATCTGAATTTTATGCTGCCCACGTGATTTTGCACTCGTCGCACAGGCAACACAGGCAGGCGACCACTCCTTTTTTCACATTTTTCATCCAAGGGCAGGATAAAAGGGGCCCGGAGCATTGGCAATGTCAGTTGTTAGAAGTTAAGGTGAGAGTTTGCTGCTGCTTTGGTGCTGATATTTCATATCTTTTCCTGTAGTTTCTGCTAAATTCTTTGCATTGGGGGCATTTTTTTGAGGACTCTGGTTTTTCCAACTCTCTTGGAGGATTTCTGCCAAGTGCACCCTTCAGCGCATGAGACAATGCCATCTGCATTTCAGCAGGTGGGGATTGTTTACTCTGCTGATGGGACCTCCTCTGAAGAGGAAGAGAGGGGCAGAAGGGAGAGGAGGCCACGTGTCCGCAGGCAGCATCGTAGGGAGAGACCTGTGGAAGGAGAGGCACTGGCACATGGGGTGCAGGGCCAGCTGGAAGCGCAAAGCAGAAGGATCCGCAGAAGATGCCACTATCGTGCTGCCAGAGTCTACAGTCAGCTATTGCTCAGCCATGACAATAAAACACCACTGCTTCACAGGCCCTTCGATTGTCTCCTTGGACCTTCTGGTTTCTCGCACGCCCATATTGCTTTAAATCTGTGTCCTGCAGTTTTCTTCTCTTTAAGCTTGAATCTTGGAGTTATCCTCTCTGCTTCTTACTTTCACTTCCGAGAACAGAACCTTTTCCGGATTCCTTTCCTTGTCCTTTGACTAGACTGTTCTCTTTAGACCTTTCCTGTTCCATTTCCTTGGATTCGGGCACTTTCTTCTGTAGTTTCTGAAAATTGCTTCTGCTGGCAACTGCTTTCAACTGAACTCAGACTGCTCTTCTTTAGTTTTCTCTGTCTCAGTGTGTGGGGGTGGGGCCTCCCTCTCTGGACCCCTGTTGCTTGGCAACAGAACAGTTTTTTTCTCTACTCTTGTTGGCTTTAACTCTCCTTCAAGAGTTGTAAAAATCCTATTAGAAATGCAGGTACACAAACAGAGCTTTAGACCTGCTGGCTCCACTCAAAAATGAAACTAGATCCCAGGTTTCACCTTTTGACCCACAAACTGAAAAAAAATAACTTAACCTTAAACTTAAAGATATAGCTTATTCTTAACACACCCAAATACACATATAACTTACTTAAACTACCTCTACCTCCTAATACCATACCCTTGAAAGAACAAAGCTTCACAACAGTGAAGGTTTCTTTACAATGGCCTTACATCCAACTCACACAAACTTAACATCACAAACCTCTAACAATAGCTTATTACAGGGTATACAGATAAACTTCCACCTCGTTTCACAATTACACATCATATTGTACAATGACAAAAATTTAAGCCAAACAAAGTCAGTCAACGTAATAAGATTAGCAGAATTTGTACCTCACAGCATTATCTTAACTCAATCTTTGTGTTTGTTTTTCCTCTTATTCCCCATCTTTAACTCAGCAAAGAAAGTTTCATTTAAGTCCACAGCACAATCATTCTTTCTGTCAATGTAGGTGTAGTTCTTTCTTCAAGCTCATTTTCCAAGTTCAAATGTGGTAAATTCTCATTTTGATTTAGCAAAGTGAAAATGACATTTTTGTGCATTAACATCTCATTTCTTCCCTGATGAAAATCTATTTTTGCCGTTTCTAGGATGTTGTTGAGGTGCTTTTTATATTCACACAAAAGGATTTCATACTCCTGTTTGGTTTGCTCTTTAAACTTTTTATGATCTTGTTGTTTTTCCCAATCCCATTTCAAACAGGTCTTTACCACTTTTCTTTGAGCAATGTCAATTACTTTCTCCCTGTGGAGTTCCATAGTTTATTCCAACCCTTCAGCTCTTTAATGTAATCCATGAATGATATCATTCCTCTCCTCTGCAGGTTTTGAATGGTCTTTTGCAAACTGCCCACTTGCCCAGCTGCTGTATTTTGTGTATTAGCACCAGCAAACACTTATATATCAGTATCTCTGGCCATTGACCTGGAAGAGTCATTTTGCAATATAAGTCCTCTTTGTTGACACTTCTTAAGTTCCAATTCTGGAGGCACATTAGTTGCTTTCACATTGTCCATTACCATTCTGACACAGCCGATGGTAAAGGCTGAGTTGCTTAAATCGCAGAGGGAAACTTGAAACAACTGTCATAATCCATTTTTGCAATTTGTACGTTTCAAGATGCGGGCTTTAACTTCAGTAGTAATAAGATCACTGAGTCTCATGGGGTTTTTTATTAAAACCAAATTAAACATTTATTAATACAAGAAAAATTGTAAGCACATACATAAGTAGAAGGTGACGCCGGTGGAGCCAACTGTGATGGGGGAAAGGAAATGGGTGACTGGGGGTGGGGAAATGACAGGGGGAGTGCATAAAAAACCTAATCCAGATCATGCTGTACAAGTTGAAAGGTGGGCAAGATCAGGTTTTGCATTGGAGTGTTATCATTGGGTGGGTGGAGATGCAGGTCAGCTCAGATAGACAGCTGATAGCAAACCCCAGCAGACAGCATTCAAAATGCTCAGGACATTGAGATGTGTATGATACGTGAAGGATCCGTGTGTGTGGGAGAGTGCTCGCATGCGGCTCCGAAAGGCTCTCTCTAGAATCACTCATGCTCCCTCTGTGGTGACAGAGGACAAGGTTGAGCGGCTCACAGGCAAAGGAGGCTCAAGGTGGGGTGGTGGGGGAAGGATGGCCTCTGAGATTCCTGCGTGGATGTCCCAGGGGTGTCCAGCTGCTGCTCCTTCTCCCTTTGGGTGCCCGAGGGTCCGTCCTGATTCCTTGAGAGGAACGAGCACCTGTGGTGATGTCAAGATGCCCCGTTTCCCTCTCGCGTTGCCATTGCGGGAACCCACCCATGGCTACCAAGATGGAGAGCAGGTATGCACACATCTCTGCATTTTGCTGGACAAAGGTCTCCATAGCATCCACCACCCTTCCCAAGGAGACTTCCATATGCACCACTTCATCAGAGAGCAGGCTGACGCACTCTGACTCACATGACACTCTGTTGAGGGCTTCCAACAGCTCTGTGTGATGTTCCCCTGCCTTCTGCTGACTCTGCAGGATGAGTTGGAAGGCCAAATCTAGAGGCTCGTCATCTGACTCGGACCTCACAGATGCCTGACCCCCTGTACTCCTCCCAGTGCCAGGTATCTCGCACAAACTACCTCCTGCTGCTGGGGACATGTGTCTGTGTGGTGACCACCAGATTGTGAATCCAATCCTGCTTTAGATCCAGGTCCCACCAAGGTGTGTGTCTCTGTGCTGGTGGAGGGTGTGTGGGTAAGTGCTGTGACGTGTCTTCCAGGCTGCTTATTTCCATCTCTTCAATGGAGGAGGTGTCCTCTTGGCTGAAGATGAGCAGGCTTCTCCTGCATGAATACAGATGGAGAGAGTGTGAGCAGGACACATGGCACTGTGTGGAATGTTTATGTGGTGAGCGGAGCCATGGACATGTTGAGGACGCGAGCGCGAGAGGATATGAGCCTGATGGAGATGTGAGGGTGTGTGTGAGAGTTAGTGGTGTTGTCTGTTGAGGTGTGATATCCCTGTGGATGTGTGATGGGTTTGTGAGTGTGTGAGTTGACAGTGATGAGAAGAGTGAGTTACCCTGGCGGAATGGAGGAGACCATTTATCCCGTAGCGGTACTGGGTGGCTGTCCTCTTTTGCAGGGCAATGGCACTGACCACTACTGTCACTACCTCCCAAACTGGATTAGTGAGGTTGCTGCCCAGGGCGGGGTTGGAGGACATCATGGCGGGCCTCTACTACATCCATAAGGCGCTCGAACATGTCATTGAACCTGGGGGCTTTTTGCTTTTCAGGGCCATGTCTTCGTTGTAGCAGTCGTGGGCTGAAAACACCGAGAGGTGTGCGCATGGCTGGACTTTAAATATGGCGCCCGGTCTGAGGAAGCGGTGAGGTGATGGCGTGGCGGGTAAGTGAGACCACGCCTGCCATGGAAACGACATGGTTCCCGGGAACGATTGATTAATGCAGAGGGTTTGGGGTGATACCGCAATATAAGCCGCCATTGTGGCCAGCAGGTACAACACCATTTTACCCGCCTGCTGCTGCATTTAGTGCAAATCTGGGACGATTCCGCCCATCGACTTCAAAATGCTGGTGAGCTAGAAGGAGACCCAAGGTTTCTTTCTTGACCACGGAGTATCTTTTCTGGTGTTGGTTGAGCTTTTTAGAAAAATAGCCGATTGGAGGCTCGATCCCAGAATCATCTTCCTGGAGTAGGACGGCTCCCATCCCTAGATCGCTGGTGTCTATGGCCACTCTAAAAAAATTGATAAAGTCTGGGGCTACTCGTACAGGCTCGTTTACCAGGATAGCTTTCAACTTTGCAAACGCCTCTTGGCATGCCTCTGTCCACACCATATTTGAGTGCTTTTTTAGTGCATCTGTTAAGGCTAGGGTGCTGAAGTTCTGGACAAACTTTTTATAGAACCTGCACATTCCTAGAAAGCGGTTCATTTCCCTCTGTTTTTTGAGAGTAGGAAAATCGATTACAGATAATACTTTGGCTCCACAAGGTAGTACATTCCCTTGTCCCATTACATGGCCCAGGTAAGTCACCTTGGCCTTTGCGAACTTGCTTTTTCCCAAGTTCATCACAAAGTTTGCCCTTTTCAGGTCCTGGGACACTGCCTCCAGGTGGTCTAAGTGGTCACTCCAGGTGCTACTGTAAATGATCAAATCATCCAAGTAAACTGCACAATTGCTGAGTCCAGCTCATAACCTGGCTTGTCAACCTCTGAAATGTTGCTGGGACATTTTTTAAGGCCAGAGGGCATAACTTTACATTGGAATAGGCCATCTGGGATGACACAGGCTGAGATTTCTCTCACCCTGGAGGTCATGGGGACTTGCCAGTACCTTTCCAAAGATTGATTTTGCTGAGGTAGGCCAAGTGGCCCACCTTGTCTATACAATCCTCAAGGAGTCAGCCCTGGTTACTGTATTACTTTCTGGGAGCCAATGCAGTGCCGTTTTGATCCACCTGGCTTTGGGGCCATTGCAGTGGGGGAGCTCCAATTACTCTGGCTAAGCTCAATAATATCATTATCCAGCATGCACTAGATTCCCTGTCTGACCTGAACCAGCTTGTCGGGGCTCAGCCGACAGGGGTTTTGTTTGTTTGGTGGGGTGTCTCCCACATCCATGTCATGGACTGTTAGGGTAGAATGCTCTGGCTGGTCCCTACAGATTTCTTTAAATTTTTCGAGCAGGGTGATGACATCCTCCCTCTGCTCTTTGGTCAGGTGTGTTCATTGGGCATTTAAGTCCTTCAAGACTCTGGTGTTAACCAGTGGCAAAAGAAAGAAATGTGAACTGCTAATTTCTAACACTGTAACTTAAACTCTACCCTCTTCTTAAATCCCTATACATACACACACACACACACACACACACACACACACAAGACACACAAAACATGGATTTTAAGGGTGGGATAAAAGAGTTCAATAGCACCAATCTGGAGTACAGGATTCGATGGATTGATTTTGATCGATGTTTTCCAAATTCTTTTCAGTTCTTGTTGATGACACGAGGTGGTCTTCCAGCACTTTCAGTATTTAGTTTACTGGTTGAGTACTTGCCTTTCAATGTCTCTAACAGTGATTTTCCCCTTTGCCACTTGACAGGGGTTTTCAGAGAGAGCAGGCTATAGAGATATGAGGAGAAAGAAAAAACAGCTAGCTATTATTGTGGAATTACTGGAATCTTCCACACACTGGAAAAAGAGGTTTTAGGTCTTCTTCCTTTCAGACTAGCAGCTATTCAGCTGCACTGCTCTTCACACAAAACTCTGGTTACCTGGTCAAGAGCCAATTAAAATGCTGTTGTCAGGCAGCTCCCTTTGTCCAGGACTCCTTTCCGGCACACCCTATCTTTCATGGCATACTCTGTTCCAGGTCTGCAACATTGTACATATCTCTCATCCTGTCCCGGTGGACATGCCCTTTAAACTGCAGCCATTGTAACTCTAATCTAGAGTCCAACAGAAAATAAAAAGATATGTTCTTTACAACAGTCCAACAGAAATAAAAAGATATATTCCTTACAATGTGCTTTTATTTTGCTGATAATCACCTGTGCAGAATCTTATCAAATGCCTTCCTGGTGATCCAAATGGACAACACCTGTAAACACTCCCCTCATGTTGGCGGTCTCAAAAGATTCAACAAGATTAGATAGACATAACCTATCTTTCTGAATACCTCATCAGATCCCCATGGCCTAATAAGCCCTATGGAGCAGAAAGGGCTCTTAGCTAATCTTAGCCAGCCCACTAAACGGTCACTACATTTGTCCTCAGCATCCAGGCTTGGGAGAGGAAACATTACTCAGGTTTCCACTGCACGTGTTAAGTAATGGCCCATTTTGGGCAACTCCGTGTGTATGGAGGTCAGGCAACAGAAAAAAATTTGGATGCTGTCCATGCATGCTTACTGAGATTCAGTTGGAGCATGGCCACCTGGACAAGTGCCTCTCACCTGTAACAATGACCAAAACTACAGCAAAGACTCCTAATAAAACAGGGTTATTTCTCCACTGAAGTGTGATGGGTAGAGGATAGTTACATACTACACATCCTGAGAAAATCAATCCCTGTCACTTACAGCAATGCAGGCTCCAGATGCGATTGACAGGAGAATTACTCAATCAACTCCATTTTTGCCAGGTCTTGTCACTTTATGCAGCCAATTATTAAAACCTTAATCAATTTTGAAATTAAAAAGCAGAACATTTCATAGAATCTCACTGCTGTGTTTTCTGATATGTTGAATCCTTGGATGTTTACAGTTCTTCTTAAGGCACTGTTAAACAAAACTAAGTGCCCCAGAGCTGGGAAAAAGTAGAGATGTAATAGGTTGTAAGCAAGTAGGGAGGGTGGGAAAAAGAACAATAGGGAAGACCTACAATAGGGTGAAGGACAGGAAGGATTAAATTAACTTTTCTAACTTTTCCCAGTTCTAATGAAAGGTCACAGATCTGAAATAACATTGCTGTTTTTCTCTCCACAGATGCAGCCAGACCTGCTAAGTGTTTCCAGCAGTTTCTGCTTTTATTTCAGAGTTCCAGCATCTGCAATATTTTGTTTTTGTTCTATCAGATCTACTCTCTGTAACACCGCACAGTGTAATGCTAATGGTGTACCAACAGCTTCACAACTCTCTCCCCAAAGAAAAATCAAATAAAAGATCCTGGCTACAGCATAAGTCATTTGGGGTATACAGGAGGGAGAAGACTAGAAATATTTTTATATTACAATTTTATATATTATGACCTTTATTGCTCCCTTTCTGTTAGAAAAGCAATTTTACAAAATTGTCTGAGATACAAAAGAGTTAACTATTTGGTCCAGAAGCTCTGCTTCTCTATAATTGGGCTGACAGACGGTCCAGGTGACTCATTACAAACAGTGTGAAGCCTGTGATGTCCCTTTCTTTACTGAGTCTCATGAGATATCTGTTTAAGTTTCCAAGCATACCCCTTTCCTATGTCCAAAGGTTAGTTCCACCAGACTGTCTCTCACTCTCTGCTTCCTGTTAGCTGGGCCAGAATTTGCACATACACAAAAAAATGCTCTCCTTTTGTAAGCTAAGATGATGTTATTCCTTCATTTAATGATTCCAAAGATTGTTTGCATTTGACCTTGACCACCTTGTCCATGTCTGATCTTATACACAACCAACCTATCAATGGCCAGACAGGAGCTCAACACTTCCTACTGGCACTGTATGTTTTCTCTTTAAACATTAAATTGAGATGGCATTCATTTTGTCTTTTTTAACCAAAGGAAAGCAGGGAGGTAACTGGCTATTAAAAACTATTAAAAACTGGCTGATCTTACTTCAATTTATTTTTAAGCCCATGTCCTTGATTGGGGCTAAGGGTGTGGGAGGGGAAACAAATGGCAATGCTGTGTGTTCGCATACACTATTTAGCTCTCTGTTTTCTGGCTCTCTGTTGCTGTGCACTGAATAACTATCTATAGTAAGTTAATGTGGTAATTATGGTTTTATCTAATGTGTAATATACCTTTAAGAAGAATGCTGTTAAGGAAGATCACATGATCTTAGTACCCAATAGGAGAGTAGTGTGGGCTACCTCTGTAGTCAGTCGTTAGTAGCCTATAATTGGTAGTGTAGAGATACAGTTTGAAGTGAAAGCACATGTTTAGTTGCTGCTGAGTACCTTTGTAAATAAACTAAAAGTTTCCACCTAAGAAGTGTCAGCTTCGTGCTTGCACACAAACAAGGAAGAGACCTCAGCCTGAGTAAGACACAGCCAGAGTGAGTGTGGGTATTGGCAATTTGGTGCACAGTGGGAATTCGGTGCATAGGGGAAGAGGTGCTCTTTGCATTTTAATCTTTGTTATCCAACTTCTTAAATCTTCAGAGAATGTTCTTGCCCTGCTGCAGCAGTAGAGGCTACAAGGGAAAGGAAGGACTGATAAATAGTGGGTAAATTCGGGTAAGTATTTACTACTTTTATCGCTTATAGTTTAAGGTCTTTTTGTGGTTTATAGTTTGTATATTCTGTCGTAACGAGGATCAGGAAAGAAGGGTCCTCGAGTAATTGATTTAAAAGGTTTAATTTAAAGGGATAAGTCATGGCAGGAGAGCTCAAAGCCATGGTATGCTCCTCGTGCTCCATGTGGGAAGCCGGAAACATTTCCAGTGCCCAGGACCAACATGTGTGCAGGAAGTGTGTCCAGCTGCAGCTTCTGAAAGCTCAGGTTTCAGAGCTGAAATGGTGGCTGGGGACACTGTGGAGCATCCGTGAATCTGAGAGCATTGTGCATAGCATGTTTAGAGAGGTGGTCACACCGCAGCTGAAGGGACTTGAGGAAGGGAGGGAATGGGTGACCACCAGGCAGTCCAAGAGAAATAGGCAGGTAGTTCAGGAGTCCCCTGGGGTCCCGCCCGCAAATCAGTATTCCATTTTGGAGGCTGATGAGGGCACTAATTCTAGGGAGTGCAGACAGAGCCAAGCTTCTGGCACCACAAGCAGCCTGTCTGTACAGATGGGGAGGAAGAGAGGAAGAGCAGTAGTAATAGGGGATTCTATAGTCAGGGAAACAGATTGGCGCTACTGTGGCCATCAACGTGACTTCAGGATGATGTGTTGCCTCCCTGGTGCCAGGGTCTGGGAGGTCACTGAACAGCTGCAGGGCATCCTGAAAGGGGAGGGTGATAAGGCAGAGGTCATGGTACATGTTGGTACCAATGACATAGGTAGAAAGACGGATGAGGTCTTGCATCAAGAATTCAGGGAGTTAGGCAGGAGACTAAAAAGCAAGACCTCTCGGATTGTAATCTCTGGATTACTCCCAGTGCCACATGCTAACGAGCTCAGAAATAGGAGAATAGTGCAGATGAATACGTGGGTTAAGAGTTGGTGCAGGAGGGAGGGTTTTAGATTCCTGGATCACTGGGACCGTTTCTGGGGAAGTTGGGACCTGTACAAGTGGGGCGGTCTACATCTGAACCAGAGCAGAACTAACATTCTTGCGGGTGGGTTTGCTAATGGTGTTGGGAGGAGTTTAAACTAATTCACAGGGGGCGGGGACACAAAATGTTAGCAGAATCGGACATATCATAATACAGTAAAACAATCAAGTCAGAGGGAGTACAGCTGCATTAAATTTCAAGGGAGTAAGGCAAGGCTGGATGGCCTCTACTTTAATGCCAGGAGTATTACAGGTAAAACGGATGAGTTAAGGGTGAGGATTGGCACATGAAATTGTGATATAGTAGCCATCACTGAGATGTGCTTGAGGGAGGGGCAGGATTGGCAGCTCAACATTCTGGGATATAGAATCTTCAGGCGAGACAAGGGAGGGGGTAAAAGAGGAGGAGGCATTGCATTATTAGTTAAGGAGTCAGTTACTGTAGTAAGGAGAGATGATATCTTGGAGGGGACATCGATTGAAGATTTGTGGGTAGAGCTTAGGAATAAAAAAGGGACAGCCACATTGTTAGGTGTTTATTATAGACCCCCAGATAGTCAGCGGGAAATTGAGGAGCACAGATGTGCACAATTTGCGGAGGTGTGTAAAAACAATAACAATAAGGTAATTATATTAAGTGATTTTAACTTTCCCAACATTAATTGGGATAGACATAGTGTTAAGGGCTCGGATGGAGTGGATTTCTTGAAGTGTGTACAGGAGAACATTTTAGGTCAAGATGTAGAGGGCCCAACAAGGGACGGCACAGTGCTGGACCTAATTCTGGAGAATGAAGCCAGAGAGGTGGCTGAGGTGGTGGTGGGCGAGCATTTTAGTGATAGCGACCACAACATGGTACAATTTAAGCTTGTTATGGACAAAGAAATAGACAAGTTGCAAAAAAATATTTTGGATTGGGGGAGAGCGGATTTTAGTAAAATAAGGCAGGATCTGGCCAAGGTAGACTGGGAACAGGTACCTGTGGGGAAATCTACAGAGGAGCATTGGGGGGCATTCAAAAATGAAATGAGGAGGGTACAGGCTCAACATGTTCCCTCTAGGGTGATAGGAAGGAGTAACAAGCAAAGCGAACCATGGATGACCGGAGATATTCAGGATAGGTTGAGAAGGAAAAGAGAGGCTTTTGGCAGGCACAAGGGAACCAAATCAGCAGAGGCATTAGTGGAGTACAGAAAGTGCAGGGTGGAGCTTAAGAAAGCAATTGGGAGAGCAAAGAGGGGATACGAGAAAGCTCTGGCTGGTAAAAGTAGGGAAAATCCCAAGATATTCTGTAAGTATATCAATGGGAAGAGGATAACAAAGGAAGGAGTAGGGCCCATAAGGGACCAAGGGGGCAATCTATGGGTGGAGCCAGATGACATCGCTAGAATGTTGAACAAATACTTCACAGACGTCTTCACCCAAGAGAATGAGGATGAAGGTATGGAACTTGGGGAGAGAGACTGTGAGGTTCTTGAGCAAATTGATATAGGGAGTGACAAGGTATTGGAAGTGTTGAAAACAAAAACATAAATACCTGGAAAAACTCAGCAGGTCTGGCAGCATTTGTGGAAAGGAGCACAGTTAACATTTCGAGTCCGCATGACTCTTTAACAGAAATAGGGAAATGTAGAACGGGGGGGGGGGTTGGGACAAGAAGAGCTGGATAGAGGGCCAGTGATAGGTGGAGATAACCAAAAGGTGTCACAGACAAAACAACGAAGAGGTGTTGAAGGTGATGATATTATCTAAAGGAATGTGCTATTTAAGGGTAGAAAGCAGGACAAGCAAGGTACAGATAGCCCTTGTGGGGGTGGGGTAGGGTGAAGGAATCGAAAAGGCTAAAAGGTAGAGCTAAAAGAATGGATGGAAATACATTTAAAAATAATGGAAATAGGTGGGAAAGAAAAATCTATATAAATTATTGGAAAAAACAAAAAGGAGGGGGAAAAATCAGAAAGGGAGTGGGGATGGAGGAGAGAGTTCATGATCTAAAATTGTTGAACTCAATATTCAGTCCGGAAGGCTGTAAAGTGCCTAGTCGGAAGATAAGGTGCTGTTCCTCCAGTTTGTGTTGAGCTTCACTGGAACAATGCAGCAAGCCAAGGACGGACATGTGGGCATGAGAGCAGGGTGGAGTGTTGAAATGGCAAGCGACAGGGAGGTCTGGGTAATGCTTGCGGACAGAACGAAGTTGTTCTGCAAAGCGGTCACCCAGTCTGTGTTTGGTCTCTCCAATGTAGAGGAAACCACATTGGGAGCAACAAATGCAGTAGACTAAGTTGAGGGAAGTGCAAGTGAAATGCTGCTTCACTTGAAATGAGTGTTTGGGCCCTTGGACGGTGAGGAGAGGGGAAGTAAAGGGGCAGGTGTTGCATCTTCTGTGGTTGCATAGGAAGGTGCCGTGGGAGGGGGTTGAGGTGTAGGGGGTGATGGAGGAGTGGACCAGGGTGTCACGGAGGGAACAATCCCTATGGAATGCTGCCGGGGTGGTGAAGGGAAGATGTGTTTGGTGGTGGCATCATGCTGGAGTTGGCAGAAATGGTGGAGGATGATCCTTTGAATGTGGAGGCTGGTGGGGAGAAAAGTGAGGACAAGGGGGACCCTATCATGTTTCTGGGAGGGAGAAGAAGGTGTGAGGGCGGATGTGCGAGAGATGGGCCGGACACGGTTGAGGGCCCTGTCAACCACCGTGGGTGGAAAACCTCGGTTAAGGAAGAAGGAGGACATGTCAGAGGAACTGTTTTTGAAAGTGACATCATCAGAACAGATGTGACGGAGGCAAAGGAACTGAGAGAATTGGATGGGGTCCTTACAGGAAGCTGTAGTCGCGGTATCTGTGGGAGTCGGTAGGCTTGTAATGGATATTGGTGGACAGTCTATCACCAGAAATTGAGACAGAGAGGTCAAGGAAGGGAAGGGAAGTGTCAGAGATAGACCATGTGAAAATGATGGAGGGGTGGAAACTGGAAGCAAAATTAATAAAATTTTCTAGGTCCAGATGAGAGCATGAAGCAGCACCGAAGTAATCATCGATGTACCGGAGAAAGAGTTGTGGGATGGGGCTGGAGTAGGACTGAAACAGGGAATGTTCCACATACCCCAAAAAGAGACAGGCGTAGCTGGGGCCCATGTGGGTACCCATAGCCACACCTTTTATTTGGAGGATGTGAGAGGAGTTTAAGGAGAAATTGTTCAGTGTGAGTAGTAATGGATGGGGATTGTTCAGGCCTCTGTTCGAGGAAGAAGCGGAGAGCCATCAGACCATCCTGGTGGGAGATGGAGGTGTAGAAGGATTGGACGTCCATGGTGAAGAGGAGGCGGTTGGGGCCAGGGAACTGGAAATTGTTGATATGATGTAGGTGTCAGAGGAATCACCGATGTAAGTGGGAAGGGATTGGACAATGGGAGAGAATGGAGTCAAGATAACAAGAAATGAGTTCCGTGGGGTAGGAACAGGCTGACACGATCGGTCTGCCAGGACAGTCCTGTTTGTGGATTTTGGGTTGGAGGTAGAAGTGGGCCGCCGAGGTTGGGAGTCTATCAGGTTGGAAGCTGTGGAAGGAAGATCTCCAGAGGAGATGAAGTCAGTAATAGTCCTGGAAACAATGGCTTGATGTTCAGTAATGGAGTCATGGTCCAGGGAGAAGTAGTAGGAAGCGTCTGCAAGTTGACACTCGGCCTCTGCGAGGTAGAGGTCAGTGCGCCAGACACTGTTGGCAGGCTTAAAAGTGGACAAATCTCCAGTTCCAGATGATTTGTGTCCCAGACTGCTGAGGGAGGCAAGGAAGCAGGTCGCAGGGGCTTTGACCCAAATTTTTAATTCCTGTCCGTCTACGGGGTAAGTGACAGAGGACTGGAGAAGAGTAATGTGGTTCCACTATTTAAGAAGGGTTGTAGAGATAAGCCAGGGAACTACAGGCCAGTGAATCTCACGTCAGTGGTAGGGAAACTATTGGAGAAAATTCTGAAGGAGAATCTGTCTCTACTTGGAGAGACAAGGTTTGATCAGGGATAGTTAGCATGGCTTTGTCAGAGGGAGGTCATAACAAATTTTATTGAATTTTGTGAGGAGGTGACCAGGTGTGTAGATGAGGGTAGTGCAGTTGATGTAGTTTATGTGGATTTCAGCAAAGCCTTTGACAAGGTCCCACATGGGAGACTTATAAAGAAGGCAAATGCACATGGGATTCAGGGTAATTTGATAAGGTGGATTCAAAATTGGCTTAGTTATAGGAGACAGAGGGTGATGACAGAAGGATGCTTTAGTGACTGGAAGCCAGTGTCCAGTGGCGAGCCATAGGGATCTGTGCTGGGTCCTCTATTATTCGTAATTTATATAAACGACACAGATGACTATGTGGGGTGTAGGATTAGTAAGTTTGTGGATGACACAACGATTGGCGGTTGGTTAACAGTGAGGTTGAGTGGCTTGGGCTACAGGAAGATATAGACAGGATGGTCAAATGGGCAGATAAGTGGCAGATGGAATTTAACCCTGAAAAGTGTGAGGTGATACACTTTGGAAGGAATAATTTTGCAAGGAAGTGTTCAATGAACAGCATGGCATTAGGATGTTCTGAGGAACAAAGGGACCTTGGTGTGTGTGTCGATAGGTCTCTGAAGTTGGAGGGGCATGTTAATGGGGTGGTGAAAAAGGCATATGGGACACTTGCCTTTATCAATTGAGGCATAGATTACAAAAGTAGGGAGGTCATGTTGGAGTTGTATAGAACCTTGGTGAGGCCACAGCTGGAGTACTGTGTGCAGCTCTGCTCGCCACATTATAGGAAGGATGTGATTGCACTGGAGGGGGTGCAGAGGAGATTCACCAGGATGTTGCCTGGGGTGAAACATTTAAGTTATGAAGAAAGGTTGGATAGACTTGGGTTGTTTTCGTTGGAGCAGAGAAGACTGAAGGGCGACCTGATTGAGGTGTACAAGATTATGAGGGGCATGGACAGGGTGGATAGGGAGCAGCTGTTCCCCTTAGTTGAAGGGTCAGTCACGAGGGGACATAAGTTCAAGGTGAGGGGCAGGAGGTTTAGCAGGGGATGTGAGGAAAAACTTTTTTACCCAGAGGGTGATGATGGTCTGGAATGCACTGCCTGGGAGGGTGGTGGAGGCGGGTTGCCTCACATCCTTTAAAAAGTACCTGGATGAGCACTTGGCATGTCATAACATTCAAGGCTATGGGCCAAGTGCTGGTAAGTGGGATTAGGTTGGTAGCATTAGGTAGGTAGGTCAGGTGTTTCTCACATGTCGGTGCAGACTCGATGGGCCAAAGGTCCTGTTCTGCACTGTGTGATTCTGTGATTCTGATCAACTTTATTAATAGTACCAACTTGGCCACCTCTCACAACAAACTGGTGACAAAGATCCACAGGATCCAACAAACTGGCGGCAAGGATAAAATAAGTTTAATAGAGGAAATCAAGTGAAACAAAATCGGCACTGTTCTTTGCACAGTAATTGTAAATAGAAGTTCCATTCAAATTGACGAAATAATTCCCTTTCAGAGGGCCGCAATTCAGAAGAATTGATCCTTTCAACCGAGCAACGGATGATTGGTCTCATTAAATTGAACGTCTCACATTCTTTTTTCAAATGAATGAGCTTATGGGGGAAGAGCAGAGGCAGGTAATCCTGTTAAGTACATGTGGGAATAAAATCTATGGCTTGATTCGAAATTTGACGGTACCCAGTGATCCAGATTCGAAATGTTTTGATAAATTGGTGGACCTTGTGACTGGTCATTGTCACCCAAAGCCCTCAATAATGATGCAAAGGTTCAAGTTTAACTCAAGAAATAGTACCCAGGGGAGACAATTGCATGCCATGTGGCAAGTTTGAAACAGTTAACAGAATATTGTGAGTTAGGTACATCTCTAAACAACATGCTCAAAGATCATTTAGTGTGCGGTGTGACTGAGGACATGATTCAGATGAGACTATTTCCCGAAGCGAATCTGGATTTTAAGAAGGCGCTAGAAACAGCACTGGCAATGGAAGGTGCAGTAAGAGATTCAAAAGCCATACAGGGTGTTCAAAATGCCGCCGTCCTCCACATTGGGTGGGAAGCCACAGCCAAAAACGGCGCAAAAATACAAGACTCTGCCGAGAAGCGACTCAGCAACGAAAACAAGGAATAATTTCAATAGAAGTGGAAACAAGCAGTCTTTTAAAAATTGGTAGTTAAAAAAAATAGAATGTTTTTATTTTCATAGATAATGAGACAGTGCAAGGAAAGAGTCAGGCAGACTTTTAAACATAAGAAAAAACCCAGTGAGATCTACAATGTAGAAGAGCCTGAAGCATCAAATTCAGATACTTACTTGTTGTTTAATTTGAAGGTTGGAAAGACAGAATCAATATATGTAACAGTGAAAGTGAATGGTAGACCATTTAGAATGGAAGTGGACACAGGAGCTTCCACTACAGTAATTGGGGACTGTTTCTTCAGATACCTGAATAGTGGGGTATATCAATTAAATTTGGAAGAAACAACTGCCCAATTAAAAACATACATGTGTGAAGACATCCAAGTCAGAGGCATATGGAATAACTGTCCATTACGGAAGCCAATCGATAAAGCTATCCTTGATAATGGTAGCAGGCAAGGGACCAAGGCCCCTGGGGCGAAACTGGCTAAAGGAGATTAAGTTAGAATGGGCTGAAATCTTCCAGTTGAGAGCAAGTGAGTTACCAGAGTTACTTGGAAAGTATGCCACAGCCTTCAAGGACAAACTTGGGAAGATCCAAGGGCTGCAGGCAAAAATTCATGTGGATCCAGAGGCAACCCCCGATTCATGAAGGCGAGACCAATACCTTACACACTGTGAGAAAAGGTTGACACCGAACTGGACAGACTAGAAAAATACAGGGCCTTATACAACCTGTGCAACTCTCAGAATGGGCAGCATCCTTAAACCTGACCGAATTTTTGGAGACTAAAAATTCTCCTTGAAGCACTTCAATCCTTGTGGTGATAATGCTCTCACATTAATGTTAAATGGGGAAATCTATTGACCCTGCAATGATGACTTGAGTGGAAATATATATCCACATTAGGGTGGTATGTGACATGGAGGGGGGTAACTTGAAGATGAATGGCATTCCACAAAGTTAATGCTCTTGTTCTTCTTGGTGTTGGAGGTCCCATGGGAGGGAGGTGCTGTCGAAGTAACATTGGCATTTTACGTGGGGCTGGCTCTGTAATGTCATAGTTGGCAGTCATCAATCTCAGTGAGTATCTTGCATTGGGTAACATTGAACTAGAATAGCTTCAGTCATCACCCTCACAGAAAGAGAAACCACAAGTAAATAACAGATGGCCTCTCCAAATTGAAAATCCAATTGGTTTACCCCAGTCTATGTAGGCTTTGAGTATCTAACTGTTCCCTTAATAATCAATGCCTGAGAGTTTTGCAATTAGACACCTGGTTTAACCCGATCTACAACAGATAGGATTCTGTAAAGAGAATTTGTAAACAGGGCCTGTGTGATTTTGCTGATTGATGTAAAATTATTTTAAATCTTAATAAAGCTTAAACCTTTTCATTTGGTCTTGGATTACAATGAACTTAAGAAGTTCAGTGAGACCTGTGCAGGGTCCATGAATTGTTGAAGTTTATCACATCAAGACTCGTATTCTATTCTCAGTAATTCATACCGATTAGAAATTTCAAAAATGTTAAAAGTGAAATACAATGAACTGTGCGCAGTGTTGATAGTTGATTGCTTTTAATACCATCATATTACAATAGTCCTTCATGGTTTATCATTGCCCCTTAATATATCATTTTTAAACCTGATACAGATTCATTAATCATGTTTTTTCCACGGGAAGCTTACCAGTAGGTTTGGGTGTCTCTGAATGCCTGTTGCTGTATTAGATAGAATGGAGAGTTCCTTCCAAACTGGGGAACTGGCAAAGATCCCAGTACAGTTGAATCAGCTTGCCCAGATTCAGCAGTGACTATGAAGCTCGTAGCTGTTACTTCACATCTTCGTTTTATTTTCTAAAAAGCTTAGCAATAGTGCAGTGATAATAGAATATCAGCCATGTGCTGCCCCGGGGAGTGAGAGAGGGGGAGGGTAGGGAAATGTCTGGTAAGAGAGCAGTATGCGATTTGGCTTGATTTGCTGAAGCTGCATTTGCTGCACGGCATGGCTCATAAATCTAACCCTGCATTGACTTGGAGCTGGTGCATTAACTTCACTTCTCCTCTCCCTTGAGTTGCAGTGAATACTGATGAGACCAAGGAGCGAGGGAGGGACTGAGAGTCCTTCTCTACATTTCTATACTGCTTGGAATTATTGAAGCACCCTTTTCAACATTTCCTTCTACATCTCTCTGCTTGGGAACAATATTTTATTAGGAGAGGGTTGAATTATACAGGCCGCCATGGTCCCAGCACCCCAACCCCTGCTAAAAAGTCTTGGGGGTGGGGGAGTGCCTCCGGGAAAGCGAGACTGCCCCACAGTCATTTAATGGCCAGTTGGCTGTTAATAGGTTGGAGACGGAATCTCCTCCCCTCGAAGTGAGGGAGTGCCGCTTCAGAGAGCTGCCGGCAATCAGAGGCCAGCAGCTTTGATGTACTGGTAGGCCCACTGGTGGGCCTGCAGCCTGATCCCACCCCCGGTGTGGTGGGGGTAGGGGCAGGTGGGGTAGGTAGTGGATAGGCTGCCTGCTGGAGTTAATGTGCCCATCCTCCGCCTTTAAACCTAGAGTAGAGAAGAGATATTCATTCCTGCAGTCTTAGCTGGATTTTAACCATTCCTCATGGTGAAAGTTCAGAGAGAGAAAGAGAGCCCATTACACTATCCAGTCTCTGTCATGTTTCCGGTTATAAAGAGGTGACTTACATAACAGCGATAGTATAACCAGTGTGTAGAACTAGCTGAAGAGTTTGCTCTAAAATTCACAACTTAGCCTTGTTTTATTGACAGACAGGGGAACAAAACAGGATAACCTCCAACTCCAATAACTCCAACTTGAGCCTCAACCTCCACTCCACCTCCAACAGCTTTTTTTCCAACTGTCTCACCGACATTTGCTTCTGTTCCCAGCATAACCTGCCCTTTGTACTTGAGCTGTCAGCATGTGTTCCTGCTGCTTTTGCGGAAGATCTTGATATAACTCTGCGATATGAGTGTGCATGTTGGTCTTAAGTAACACTTTCCTCCAGGTTCAGGATGAGATGGTTTTTCACCGGCCATGTTCATTGATGCATTTCTTGGCAGTGAATGATCTTGTGTGTGAGCGATTTCGCTGTTTACCCATAGGAGTCCCCAAGCACTAAAGTGTTGACTCCACACAATCTTGCTGATGGTATATACATCTCAACTCTCAAAATCTCTTGATATCTGACAGCACTGGAACTGGTTTTGGCTCAGATCCATAAAGAGTGCAGACTATGTCTTACTCAGTTTGTAGGGGCAGAAAAGAGACATGCAGAATTCTAAATGGGAGCCAATTCCCCTCATATTGCAACTAACTGACGACTACTTTCTGTTTCTCTTCATTTAGAAATATGCTAGTATCTACCTCCTGTTTCTGCTTAATTTTATGGAAGGTATTCATGTTCTGTTTAGTCAAACTCTGGTGTGTTTTTCAACTTTCTCTGCTGTTATCCCAGTAAAAGCTGTCATAATGCAGAAATTATTGTATTTTACTGGGAAATAGGCTTGGGTCAGAAAATTACAAAACTGTGGAATTAAAAATGCTTTGGGTTCCTGTCCTAACTTAACCCATTCCAAAAAAAATTTTCAGAGTCTAGCTGTGAAAGCGCTTGTTTTATTATTTGGTCTGATTGTGTTTCATACTACCATACTTGGAAGTTGATGGGGTTGCTCGAAGGAATATCTTGCATTTATATCGCACCTCATCACATACTCGTAACATCCCCAGAGCGCTTCATAAACCAGTAACTAGCTTCTGAAGCTAGTGTTGCCACGTGTGGAAACACAGCAGCCAGTTTTCACAGATAATCCCACAAAAAACACCTGAAAAGAATGACAAGTTAATTATGATGTTAGTTGAGAGAAGAAAGTTGTCCAGAACCCGTAACTATCTGACTTCAGGGCAAGTGTTACTAACCGAGCCAAACCAACACCTAAACTAAAATTATGCCTGTCCTTAATCTGAGGCACCTGCAGGATAATAATTATTAATGGTAGTAATTTTCAAAACCTGCCAGATCCAAACATTTCCTGCATTTGATGTCAGGAGGAAAAATTCAGGCAATAAGACTTTGTTCAAAGGTAAGGCTTAATATCTGCGCTGTAAACAAGGAGCCTTGTTTGCACGCACTGATGATCTGCTGTTTAATGAGATTTCTCTTGTCTGTGGGATGTGAAGGACGTGCTACGTGTTGCTGCATCAGTCCAACAATCTGTCTTCATCCTTCTAACATGCAGCACCTTGCTCTGATTCAACCTGATCAGCCTTCTAATTTATTTTGTACATTCATGTATTTATTTTTAAACCTCCCTTGCAATGCAACAAATAGCCCTGAGTGTGAGGGAAGTAATTGACCCACAGAGCTGCTGTATAATGATGTAAGGTGAGGAATTTATCATTATAATTCTTTGTCTTCAATTAAGAATGTGCAGTTATAATGGACGTTTTTAAATGAGTAAAATCAAAACGGTTAAACATATAAAATAATGCCTGTTCAATACATATTTGGAAACCAGTGACATTTAAAAAAAGATCCGTCAGACCACAGACCACTGGTTATCATCTAGTCTATCTCTGCCTATCGTTAGAGATGCTATATTCATGAAAAGTGCCCACTACACATTTTGTTGCTTGGGGAGGTGGACAAGTGGTGTGATAATATAACATGCAAGTGAATTACTTATCCCTTATTTTTTATTCGGTTTCTCCTCTCACCCACAGGAGCTGACTTGTGCTTGGGTGCTGGTCCATAAGCCATGACAATCAGCTGGTATCACACTCAGGTCCAACCAGTGACCTCCAGAGTCACAACTTTGCTATTTTGATGACTTGTCACACATAAAGTTGGGCAAAGAGTGTCGGCAGATTTTTATCTATGAGGCCATCACTGCAGTCACTGTTCTTATCCAACATCTATGTAAGTGCTCTTGAAATAGGGTTGTCTGAAATTCTGGCAGATTTCCCCACTCCCCTTTGCATCACAGGAAAGCACCCACTGTCATGCCTGACATCAATCTGACCAGAGGTCATCCTTGGAGCTTCCTGATCTGAATGGTTCCCTAAATACATTCATCCTCTAATCCATGGAGAGAGCTTGAAGGTGTGCTTTTGAAGTAATTTTCCTCTTGGAATTATGTTTGTTTACAAATAATTTGCAAACCAGGTTCTCAAAGCTTTTAAATCTTAGAAGAAAACATCCAATCTTTGGAGATTGAAAAATCAGGCATAAAATTCAGATTTGATTTCTTACTACCCAGGAAATCCTGTTTAAATTTTGCTCTTCTTCCTTGCAGGAGTTACTTTTCTTACATTTATGCTTCTGGTTCCACTTGCCAATCTCCTGGCCTCTAGGATCACACCATTTTGAATTGAGTTTCTAGAAATTTCCACAATGTAAACCATTCTTCCAATTAGTTCCGAATCTTACATCAGAGGCATCAGGCACACAGCAGAATGCAAGTTACAATTTTGCCTCTTTCCTGCCTAACTTGATTTGTGAGTGTCCCATAGAGAATGTTGGCGCAGGAATGTTTGAAATGGTTTATCTGTAATTCAGGCAGCTGCAATTGCACCTAAAATACATGTGTTCTGGTATTCCCGAACAATCTGATTAAACATTCTATGTCATATATTCCTTGATCTCCAGTGATTTTTTTTTCCCCATATTAGGCTTCAAGATTCACTCAGCTCCAGTTCAATAAAAGAACACACTCCATTCTTATATAAATTTGTATATATTTATTGTGCTGATTATTTAAAGGATTCTCGCTTAACCTTTTTTCAATCGAATGTCACAATAACAATGATATTAAAAAAGAAGCCTCACACTTTTCTTCAATTTTCTCCAGATGATGTTTATGGCTACTGTGATGTAGGGTGCTGATGTCACTGCCACTGTGATATAGGGTGCTGATGTCACTGCCACTGTGATATAGGGTGCTGGTGTCACTTTTAATGTGATGTATGGTGTCACTGTTACTGTGACATAGGGTGTTGATGTAACTGTTACTGCGAAATAGGGTGCAGGTGTTACTGTCACTGTGATTTAAGATGTAGGCAGCCTTCTAGTACATGTATTATGCTCAATTTTCAACCATAAGTTGCTTCATAGCCAACTCTGTCCTTTTCCTTAATCTCCACCAACAGAAATAATGATTGGATAATAATTAGCAGTATGAAACTTGGCTGATTTGTTTTCCGTCTTCTCTAACCTGAGGAGCTAAAGCCAATTCTAGATTTCTAATATTGGTGCCAGCTGTGGTACAGTTGGAAGCACTCTTGTCTCCGATTCAAGCAGGTTTTGGGTTCAAGATGCACTCCAAGATGTGAACACTAAAGTCAAGGTTGATGCTGCAATGAAGTACTGAAGGACTGCTGCACTATCAGAAGTGCCATCTTTTCCCTATCGAGGCCCTATTTTGCAGAAGAGCACGGGAGTTATCCCTTATGTCCTGGCTAACATTTATCCCTCAATCAACACCACAACAACAGATTTAGTCATTATCACACTGCTGTTTGTGGGAGTTTTCTGCATGCATATTGGCTGTTGTGTTTCCTACATTACAACAGTGAAGTCACTTCAAAAATGCTTCAGTAGATAAAGCAATTTGGGACATCGAGGCTGTGAAATGCACTACAGAAATGCTAGTCATTCCTTTCTTTAATCATCATCCTGTCTCTGGTCAGCCAATTTAGCTTTGATCAGGAGAAATGAAACTGCTGAGTTACTTATTTGAGGCATGCTGAGTGGAGTAAATTCTTGGTTTGGATGCTTTTTGACTTTATATAAATATTTTTGGATCAAAAGTTGAATCAGGAAGCTTTCACTGCAAATATTAATATTCCAGAAGAGCTTTAGTGACAGGTTGATATTGCCTCAAAGAAACAGTTGCTCATTAACCTGTTGTTTGATGACATGTTGCCATAATGTTGTTAGGCCTTTTAACAGCTGTTACAGTTTAAACAGTTGTGTGCCATTTAACTGGAGGAACAGGGCGTTGCAGTTTATAATTGATGTAAACATCATTTTACTTCTTTTGAAAAGGTTAAGGCCACTTGCAGCATCTGCAATAATGGCCAAACAAGAATGAAGCTTCCTGTGTTTAATGTCCAATCAGACTGTGCCTCCCACATTCTCATGTTACAATATAATTTCAGTATGCCAGGCCATAGAACATGTGGAGAGAATCTTGGAAGTAAAAAAATAGTAATTATTTCATAAGCTTCATGGGACATTGAAGTAGAAGCTAAACACATACAAACCCAATCTCTCAATGCTGCTGCTACTTGCTGCAGGCTCATTGAAATAGACTACTGAAAAATGTATTCTAAGTGTATGTCAGTTATTATACCTCAACTCTCCTGTAAACATTGATATGTCTCAATACTAATCAGAGCTGTTAATTTTCTTACCAGTTTTGGAGCTTGTGCCCACTGTTGACATGAGCTGGTTTAATGGCTTTAAGTAAACTGTTCTTTAATAAACCATCCCACACATTAAGCATTTCAGTGCAACTGCATATTGGGAGGTTTGCTGCAACTACTGGACTAGAGAAAGCTAGTGTTCTGTTTGTTTGCTCTTTTTCCTATGACTGAACATGGAATGAAGCCATACAGATGTTCCAATGTGCCTGGTCATTAACCTTAGGCATGTTGTCTTCTGGGAGTATTGCTCACGACTCCATTATACCTTCTGCAAGGTAATGTTCCCCTCTGAGTAGAGTCAGGAGACTGCATTACCCATTTGCTGCAATTAAGCTGTATGTCAGGATGATTTATCAGAGATTGGCATCTCATTACACTAGAATACTGATGCTTATGGGAGAAAGTGTTAAAATAGACAATTGAACTAGGTTGTGCGTTCAAATCCAAGAAGAAACCAGAAGGCAGTGAGATAAAACATCTTGGAATAATGTCCATGTCACTGAAGACAAGGACAAGAGCAGACACCCAAATTGTCCTGACTATCTCCGCATTCTGCCTGCCTTCAGTGTTATCGACAAACGAATTCTTCAGGATGTTTCTATTCAATATTTCAGTGTTGTAATGTTAATGTTAAATGGTGATACTTCAGCCAAAACAGAGTCAAGATGATAATGTTTCAGCAGAATATTTCAGGGATTACCTTCTGCATTCTGATTAGGGTACGTAGTGGATATCCTCTTGGATTTAGCATCATTAATCTCCATAAGTGGACCTCAAGTTCCCAATATTTGGGAGGGGGTGTTCCTTTACTGCCAGCTATCTATTTTTGCAATAGTGGGACTTGTGACACCGTATTTTTTTTTTAAAAATTCATTCATGGGATATTAGTATCGCTGGCCAGCACAGCATTTATTGCACACCCCAATTGTCCTTGAGAAAGTGGTGGTGAGCTACATTCTTGAACCACTGCAGCCCATGTGGTATAGGTCACCCAGAGTTAGGGAGGGAGTTCCAGGATTTTGACCCAGCAACTGTGAAGGAATGGCAACATTTTCCAACTCTGGATGGTAGTGGCTTGGAGCAGAACTAGTAGGTGGTGGTGTTCCCATGCATCTACTGCCCTTGTCCTTCTAGATGGTAGTGGTCATGGGTTTGGAAGGTGCTGTCTAAGGAGCCTTGGTGAATTCCTGCAGTGCACCTTGTAGATGGTACACATTGCTGTCACTGCGTGTTGGTGGTGGAGGGACTGAATGATTGTGGATGGGATGCCAATCAAGCTTCTTGGTTGTGGATGGTGTCAAGCTTCTTGTGCTGTTGGAGCTGCACTCATCCAGGCAAATGGGGAATCTATCAGACTCCTGACTTGTGCCTTGCAGATGGTGGACAGGCGATGAGGAGTTAGGATTTGACTTACTCACTGCAGGATTCCTAGCCTTGGACCTGTTCTTGTAGCCACAGTATTTATAATACTCCAGTTCAGTTTCTGGTCAATAGTAACCCCAAGGATGTTGATAATGGGGGACTTGGTGATGGTAATGCCATTGAACATCAGGGAGTGATGATGATTGGATTCTCTTGGAGATGGTCATTGCCTGACACTTGTGGCATGAATGTTATTATGTGCCACTTGTCAGCCCAAGCCTGGATATTGTCCAGTTCTTGCTGCATTTGGGTATGGATTACTTCATTACCTGAGGAGCTGCAAATGGTGTGGAACATTGGAGATGTTCACTGATGATTACACACTGACCTTATGATGGAAGGAAGGTCATTGATGAAGCAGCTGAATATGGTTGGGCCCAGGACACTACCCAGAGGAATTCCTGCAGTGGTGGTGTCCTGGAGCTAAGATGACTGATCACCAACAACCACAATCATCTTTCTATGTGCTAGGTATGACTCCATCCAGTGGAGAGTTTTCCTCCTGATTCCCATTATCTCCAGTTTTGCTAGTCTTCCTTGATGCCACACTTGGTCAAATGTGGCCTTGATATCAAGGGCAGTTATTCTCATCTCACTTCTGGAGCTTAGCTCTTTTGTCCATGTTTGAACCAAGGCTATGAGGTCAGGAGCTGCGTGGCCCTGGCAGAACCCAAACTGAGTGCCAGTGAGGAGGTTATTGCTAAGCAAGTGCCACTTGATAGCACTGTTGATGACCCCTTCCATTACTTTACTGATGATGGAAAGTAGACTGATGGGGATGGTAACTTGCTGGGTTGGATTTGTTCTGCTTTGTGTACAGAACAATTTTCCACATAGCTGGGTAGTTTCCAGTGTTGTAACTGTACTGGAACAGCTTGGCTAGGGGTGCATCAAGCTCTGGAGCAACAAGTCTTCAGTACTATTGTTGGAATATTGTCAGGGCTCATAGCCTTTGCAGTGTTCAGTGCCTTCAGCCATTTCTTGATATCACGGTGTGAGTCAAATTGGCTGAAGACTGGTATCTGTGATGCTGAGGACCTGCAGAGGAGCCAAGATGGATCATCCACTTGGCATTTCTGGTTGAAGATTCTGGTAAATGCTTCAGCCTTATCTTTTGCACTGATGTGCTGAGCTCCCCTATCATTGATGGGGATATTTGTGGAGCCTCCTCCTCCAGTGAGTTGTTTAACACTCCACCATTCACGACTGGATGTGGCAGGAATGCAGAACTTAGATCTGATCCGTCGGTTGTGGAATTGCTTAGCTCTGTCTAGTACTTGCTGCTTATGCTATTTGGCATGCAGGTAGTCCTGTGTTGTAGCTTCACCAGATTGACACCTCATTTTTAGGTATGCCTGGTGCTGGTCCTGGCATGCCCTCCTGTATTCTTCATTGAACGTGGGTTGATCCTCTGGATTGATGGTAATGGTGATGTGGGGGCTATGCCAGGCCATGAGGTTACAGATTATGTTGGAGTATAATTCTGCTGCTGCTGATGGCTCACAGTGCCTCATGGTTTCCCAGTCTTGAGTTGCTAGATCTGTTCGAAATCTATGCGACTTAACAGTGGTAGTCCACACAACATGTTAGAGGGTATCCTCACTGTAAAGGCAGGACTTTGTCTCCACAACGACTTTAACAAATGCCTTTTGGAAATCTAAGTACAGTACATCCACTGGTTCCCCTTTATCCACAGGATATGTGACTCCTTCAAAGAACTCCAATAAATTGCTTAAACATGATTTCCCTTTCACAAAACCATGTTGACTCTGCCTGATTGCCAAGTGCCCTGCCATAATGTCTTTAATAATAACTTCTAACATTTTCTATATGACAGATGTTAAGCTAACTGGCCTATAGTTTCCTGCTTCCTGTCTCCCTCCTTTTGAATAAAGGAGTTACATTTTCTATTTTCCAATCTATTGGCACCTTTCCCAAATCCAGGGAATTTTTGAAAATTAAAACCAACGCATCAACCATCTCACTTGTCATGGAAAGCCGACTATAGCCATGAATTACTTACGGGCATATTGAACTTTGAGGAAGACGTGTGTTTTTAAAGGAATACAAGAAAGGACACAGAACAAAAAATGGCTGATAATGTAAAGTGACCACTTCTGGAAAATTCCAATGTGAATTACTGTTAGACCTGTCCTGAGAGAACATGGAATGTTGAACCCAAAAAGGTGTCATGGCCTTCTTCAAGCTTAAAAGAGAGACAGGAAAGGTGCAAAAGACTGAACTTTAATCCCCTGTGGTTGCAGAGACAAAAGAGTGCTTTGCATATGTCAGCAGTCATCTAAAATCCATCTCCTGTTGATTTATATGTTAGAACGTGTAAATAATTCTCAGTTGGATGCAAGCCTTCTATTTTCCATCTATTCTCATGAAAGGAAAAAAAGTTAAAAAGCAGCGTGTGACAACAAGCAGAAGAACAAGCTAGTCACACACCCCCCCCCCCCCCCCCCCCCCCCCCCCCCACCACCAAGCAGCTTGCAGGTGATAGATTATATAAAGGAAACAGGACAGCCTTTCAGACGCCCTGCAGAATCAAGTGTCTACAAACTAATTGTGAAATTGCCAAAGTCAGCTCTACCAGAATCACCCAACTTAACGGCCGCAACACCACCATCTAAACATCATGGACAAGCCAAAGCCTTGTTCATATTTTTAAAAACTTTTATTTGGACTCTTAACTTCTCATTTCTGATCTGTATATGTGTGTTGCATTTATTATTTTTCTTCAGGTTTTAGTGACAAATAAACTTATTCTTTCACTCAAGAAAGCCTGACATCAAAGTAAGAAATTATGCAACCCAAATCCTTGACATGATCCATGCTTCATTTTACGAATCAGTATTTTCTAACTTTAGAAATAAGTTTTCTTCCCTCCTGAATTTCAAAATCAAACTTCTACAGACTGTGTTTAGATATGCAGACATGCATAGATGAAATTGACCTCTCACTCTTCCCAAGCTCCCTGTATCGTGGATAAGCTTAGTTCATTTCCAATCAAAACTCAAATGAGGAAAACTGGCTGCCCAGCCATGCCCGACATTGGCACCTCTGTTGTGTTTCTAGTGAAGATCCATAGATAAAAACAAAATACTGCGGATGCTAGAAATCTGAAACAAAAACAAAAATAGCTGGAAAAACTCAGCAGGTCTGACAGCATCTGCGGAGAGCAATACAGCTAATGTTTCGAGTCTGTATGACTCTTCATCAGAACTAAGGAAAAATGGAAATGAGGTGAAATATAAGCTGGTTGAGGAGGGTGGGACAGGTGGAGTTAGATAGAGGGCCAGTGATAGGTGTAGGCAAAGAAGAGATTGCCAAAGATGTCATAGACAAAAGGACAAAGGGGTGTTGACGGTGGTGATATTAGCTAAGGAAGATCCGTGCTGTGCTCACATGGCTGGAACCATTCTATTTCGGTGCAATTGTCTCTTAAATGTACTAATGAACTCCATTGTCTCAAACTTATCCAGCATGAGAGAAACACACTTCTACTAGCCAGTTTAGTTCCTGCCATCAACATTTCCAAATGACTGATACAGTGGATGTCAACCGCATTGTGGGGTGAATTTAAGTTAAAGAAAACATCATGTTATTAATTAACCCAAAAAGCCAACACAGGTAAGATGGACCCTGTGGCCGCCTCCAGTGCTGTATGGTTCTATGAAAATCCCTTTAAGACAAGGAAACAAAAAGCTTGAGATGTGATATTCACATTAACATGTAATTTTCTCTGCATTAAACTCTTCTTCTCCCTTTGTTTGCCTTATTTTTCCACAGTTTGTGTGAACTCTCCAATCATTTCTGCTGGCTTCAGTATTGATTTTTAACTACTAGGATTGCAGGTTATATTCAATGTCCAGTTTGACTAGAAAAAAATAATTATAAATTTAAGTATTATCTGTGTATTTAATATATATACTTGCAGTACATTGCATTTGGAAGTTTGCTGTTCTAATCTTGACTATTAGTGGATGTTCGAGGAGCTAATTTAAAGCATTTGAAAAACTCATTAGATACAACATTATCAGCAACCCAGAGTCAGGAACAAATTATTTTGGAAGGTCACCAAATTTTACAGGTGCCAGATTTCCCATTACTGTAAATGTGATAGGAACCCACCTGTCTGTAATCATTTGGATCACTGTCTTAATGACCACATGGTTGCCTGCTAGCTGAAAGTCATACTTGATGGTAATGTTAATATGTTATCTGCTGCCTAGACCCACTGGGAGAAGCAGCAGAGTTTGCACGTTTAGTGTGTAATGAACCATCCCTGGTAACCCAGGCTGGAGCTGCATAAGGCAATCAGCACTTTGGTTTGAAGATAAATAGACATCAACTTTGACCCAATAACTCAATGTATTATAAAGACTCATTTATACCTTGACTTCAGAGCAAATCATACCAACTGACACCAAACGACAGTACTTTCGCAATGAGTGCCCTGCTTTTTCATTGTGGGATTACATTTAATTGACAGTAATATTCTTCTTCTTTGAATCATATGGAGAGCAGAATATAGCTTCACAAAGAAAGAGAATCTGGATTTGTCTCTGTGAAGTACTCGACATTTTGCTACATTCACAGCACTGTATACATACAAGGGTGCTATAGATAAAGGAACTAGATAAACATTTACTGTATAAATGCAATTTGTGATATGTATTCTTTGTGTTGCAGCTGCCTCCAAGTCGCTGACCCGCCACTGCTTGTTGACTCTGCCAAGCAGGATGATCGTAGTTGGCTTTCATTCTGCATCCAAACTCACAAATGCCTTTGTTCCTCCACACCCACCAACCCCCCCACTCGCTCGCACCACCCCACCCCCCACTCCACTGAATGGAGACAGCTCTTTCCAACATGTATTTTGTCAATTTTGGACTGTACTAAGTTCATCAAAACACTAACCACAGAATGGAACTAAGTGCTTGGAAGGAGTAGGTTTGCTGACTTTGCATAACCCTGACATTAATTGCCAGTTGAAGGGCAGTGACAATGAGATCAAGTCATGGCAGCAGCAGAAAGGAAGCACGCCTAACCCTGGAGGAAATGAGACACAGGATCATGACAACATAATCATGAGAGATATTAACTGATCAGACAACTATCCCACATCTCCATACGGTAGACTTTCATGAGGACCACTGCAAACCAGACACCTTCGATAACCACTCCTTTCCAGACCTAGTCTCTGTTATCTCCCAAATCACTGCCGGCCTAGCAGTCCAGCGCCACTGATCACACACTGCCTTAGACTTTGAATTAGATTGAGTGCTCAACAAAAGTTGCACCATCGACCACTGAACGATCTCACACCACAACCTTCGCAACAACACCAGGACCTTTATCTCTAGACCATCAAAAGGGCTCCACCCCCATTAACCAAATCAAATTGGTGTTCAAAACTCATACTAGGCCATGAATGGAAATCAATTCCAAACTTTCAAAAACATGTGAAGAAATCTGTCTGCATTTTTTCATGGAAAACATTTAACAGTCAGAGCACTTGGGTGTGGCATGGCCCCCTGCACATCTCTCTCCTCCTTCATTCCCTTTCTCCTATACACATGTTCCTTTGAAGCTAAAGGTGCACCATTTATGTAATTCCCCATTCTTTTTTCATTTGGTGCTCTCTTCCTATCCTGTCTGCAGGTTGAATTTCTTGTTGTTAGCTCACTCATGACATACCTTTATGTGTGGGTGACATCAGCGCAGCTAAACCAAATCCAGTCCTCACCCAATATTCACATAAAAACACTTGTTACAAGAGTCACTTCTGATGTGGAGCGGGACATCAGGTGATTTGCATTTTACTTTATATTTTACAATTTAAATCACATAACTTATAAAACATTTTTATTTTATAAAACATTGGTTTGGCCTTAACATTGAGTGGGTGGGTGGGGGGGAGGGGAATCAAAGGCATTTGTGAGTTTGGATGCAGAATGAAAGCCAACTAAGATCATCCTGCTTGGCAGAGTCAACAAGCAGTGGTGGGTCAGTGACTTGGAGGCAGCTGCAACACGAAGAATACATATCGCAAATTGCATTTATACAGTAAATATTTATCTAGTTCCTTTATCTATAGTGCCTTTGTATTTATACAGTGCTGTGAATGTAGCAAAATGTTGAGTACTTCACAGAGACAAATCCAGATTCTCTTTCTTTGTGAAGCTATATTCTGCTCTCCATATGATTCAAAGAAGAAGAATATTACTGTCAACTAAATGTAATCCCACAATGAAAAAGCAGGGCACTCATTGCGAATGTACTGTCGTTCAAAATGGTGCTCAATTTTGGGCCCTACACTTTAGGAAGAATGTGAAAGTTTTAGAGAGGGGGGAGGTGGTGGCGTGGTGGTATTGTTGCTGGATTAGTAACCTAGTAATGTTCTGGGGACCTGGGTTTGAATCATGACAAATGGTGGAATTTGAATTCAATCAAAGTCTGGAATTAAAAATAATAACCATGAAACCATTATTGACTGTTGTAAAAACCCATCTGGTTCACCAATGTCTTTTATGGAAGGAAACCTGTTGTCCTTACCTGGTCTGGCCCACATGTAACTCCAGACCCATAGCACCCCAGCCACTCAGTTGTAGCTACATAGTCACCAAAAAGGAATGAAACCAGATGGCCCACCACCCAGCATCGACCTAGGCACCGAAAATGACAACGGCAATCTCAGCCCTGTCGATTCTGCAAAGTCCTCCTTACTAACATCTGGGAGCTAGTGCCAAAATTGGGAGAGCTGCCTCACTGACTAGTCAAGCAACAGCCTGACATAGTCATCCTCACGGAGTTATACCTTACAGATAATGTCCCAGACACCACCATCACCATCCCTGGATATGTCCTGTCCCACCAGCAGGACAGACCCAGCAGAGGTGGCGGCACAGTAGTATACAGTCAAGAGGGAGTTGCCCTGTCCTCAAAATCGACGCTGGCCCCCGTGAAGTCTCATCAGGTCAAATTTGGGCAAGGAAACCTCTTGCTGATTACCATGTACTGCCCTCCCTCAGCTGATGAATCAGTGCTCCTCCACCTTGAACATCACTTGGAGGAAGCACTAAGGGAGACAAGGGTGCAGAATGTACTCTGGGTGGGGGACTTCAATGTTGATCACCAAGAGTGGCTTGGTAGCACCATTACTGACTGAGTTGGCCTAGTATTAAATGACATAGCTGCTAGACTGGGTCTGTGGCACGTGGTGAGGGAACCAACAAGAGGGAAAAACATACTTGACTTCATCCTCACCAACCTGCCTGCTGCAGATGCATCTGTCCATGACAGTATCGGTAGGAGTGACCACCGCACAGTTGTTGTGGAGACGAAGTCCTGCCTTCATAGTGAGGATACCTTCCATCGTGTTGTGTGTCCCTACCGTCGTGCTAAATGGGATAGATTTCGAACAGACCGAGCAACTCAAGACTGGGTATCCATGAGGCGCTGTGGGCCATCAGCAGCAGAATAGTACTCGAACACAATCTGTAACCTGATGGCCCGGTATATCCCCCACTCTACCATTACCATTAAGCCAGGGGACCAACCCTGGTTCAATGAAGAGTGCAGGAGGGCATCCAGGAGCAGCACCAGGCATACCTAAAAATGAGTTGTCAACCTGGTGAAGCTATAACACAGGACTATTTGCATGCCAAACAGCATAAGCAGCAAGTGATAGACAGAGCTAAATGATCCCACAAACAACAGATTAGATCTAAACTATGCAGTCCTGCCACACCCAGTCATGAATGATGGTGACACTTAAACAACTCACTAGAGGAGGAGGCTCCACAAATATCCCTATCCTCAATGATGGAGGAGCCGAGTACATCAGTGCAAAAGATGAGGCTGAAGCATTCACAACAATCTTCAGCCACAAGTGCCATGTGATGATCCATCTCGGCCTCCTCCGGATGTTCCCAGCATCACAGATGCCAGTCTTCAACTAATTCGATTCACTCCACGCGATATCAAGAAATGGCTGAAGGCACTGGATAGTGCAAAGGCTATGGGCTCTGACAATATTCCGGCAATAGTACTGAAGACTTGTACTCCAGAACTTGCCACGCCTCTAGCTAGCTGTCCCAGTACAGCTGCAACACTGGCATCTACCCGACAATGTGGAAAACTGCCCAGGTATGTCCTGTACACAAAAAGCAGGACAAATCCAACCCAGCCAATTACTGCCCCATCGGTCTATGCTTGATCATCAGTAAAATAATGGATGGGAGTCGCAAACAGTGCTATCAAGCAGCACTTGCTTGGCAATAACCTGTTCACTGATGCCCAGCTTTGGTTCCGCCAGGGCCACTCAGCTCCTGATCTCATAACAGCCTTGGTTCAAACATTGATAAAAGAGCTGAACTTCCAAGGTGTGGTGAGAGTGATTGCCTTTGACATCAAGGCAGCGTTTGACCAATTGTGGTACCAAGGAGCCCTAGCAAAACTGGAGTCAATGGGAATCGGGGGAAAACTCTCCGCTGGTTGGAGTCATACTTAGCACAAGGTAAGATGGTTTTGGTTGTTGGAGGTCAGTCATCTCAGCTCCAGGACATCACTGCAGGAGTTCCTCAGGGTAATGTCCTTGGTCCAACCATCTTCAGCTGCTTCACCAATTACTTCCCTTCCATTATAAGGTCAGAAGTGGGGATGTTCGCTGATGATTGCACAATGTTCAGCACCATTCGCAACTCCTCAGATTCTGGAGCAGTCCAAGTCCAAATGCAGCAAGACCTAGACAATATCCAGGCTTGGGCTGACGTGGCAAATAACATTCGCACCTCACAAGTGCCAGGCAATTCTCTCTTTCAAGAGAGAATTGAACCCTTTGCCCCTTGATATTCAATGGCATTACCATCACTGAATCCCCCACTATCAACATTTTAGCAGGGGTTACCATTGACCAGAAACTGAACTAGATGAGCCAAATAAATACTGTGGCTACAAGAGCAGGTCAGAGGCTAGGAATCATGTAAGTCACCTCCTGACTTCCCAAAGCCTGTCCATTGTCTACAAGGCACAAGTCACGAGTGTAAAGGAAAACTCCCCACTTGCCTGGATGAGTGGAGCTCCCACAACACTCAAGAAGCTTGACAAGGTCCAGGACAAAGCAGTCTGCTTGTTTGGCAACATATGCACAAACATTCACTCCTGCCACCACTGACGCACAGTAGCAGCAATTTGTACCATCTACAAAATGCACTGCAGGAACTCACTAAGGCTCCTTTGACAGCACCTTCCAAACCCATGACCACTACCATCTAGAAGAAGGGCAGCAGACAGATGGGAACACCACCATCTGTAACTACCCCACCAAGTCACTCACCATCCTGCCTTGAAATGTATCACCGCTCCTTCACTATCGCTGGGTCAAAATCCTGGAACTCCCTCCCTAACAGCACTGTGGGTGTACCTAGACCACATGGACTGCAGTGATTCAAGAAGGCAGCTCACCACCACCTTCTCAAGGGCAACTAGAGATGGGCAATAAATGCTGGTCCAGCCAGTGAAGCCCACATCCCGTGAACGAATAAAAAAAAAATTTTTAAAAGAGAGGGGGCCCCAGAAAAGATTTACAAGAATGGTTCCTGGAATGAGGGACTTCAGTTACATGGATACATTGGAGAAGCTGGGGTTGTTTTCATTAGAGAAGAGAAAGTTGAGAGGGTGATTTAAAGTCATGGGGGATCTAAACAGAGTAGATAAAGAGAAACTTTTTTATAGGCGGTAAGGTCCAGGACTGGAGGTCACAGATTTAAACTGATTAGTAAAACCTTTTTAATACAGCGAGTAGTTACGATCTGGAATGCACTGCCTGGTGGTGAAGGCAGATTCAACCGTGGATGAGCGTGAGCACCTGAAGGGAAGAAATTTGCAAAGCTACAAAGAAAAGGGCAGGGGCCTGGGACCAGCTAAATTACTCTTGCAGAGAGCTGGCACAGGCTCGATGGGCTGAATGTCCTCCGTCTGTACATTCTGTGATTTTATGATTTTAATCTTTTCCATGGACAGGATTTTATGCGTCGGTGAGTGGGGGATGGGGGGAGGGGGGCGTAAAATGACATGGGATGACAGGCAGAACTCCTAATGTCACAGCGCCCCACTTAAGTTTTCAGTTCGGCGGGGTCGCAGTGAAATCAGCTGTGCGCCTGCCGACCTGTCAACGGCCAATTGAGGCCATTGACAGAGTCAATTAAGTAATTAAAGGACCTGCCCATCCAGCCTTAAGGTCGGCGGGCAGGCCAGGAATCCTGGCGCGAATTAGAAAAAGCATCAAACCTCATCCACAGGAGGGATGAGGATTCATGTAGGTTGTAAAAAATTTTAATAAAGGTTTTGTATAAAATATTGACATGTCCCAACTCATGTGACATTGTCACATGTGGGGACAAGTTAGGGAAATTTTATTTTTCTATTTTTAAGCTTTTAACATTTAGAGCTGATCTCCCTGAGGCTGCACTTAACCTCAGGGAGATGAGTGCGCTCTTTTGTGCGCATGTGCGAAAGAGCTCCCTCTCGATTTTGGGATTCCCCCCTGCCCACACAGGGAGCGCACAGCACTTCTGTGTGGACGTTACGCTGGGCAGGCCTTAACTGTCCCGCCCATGTAAAATGGCACCTGACCCCCAATCAGGGGCGCTGTTCGGAAGCGCGCCTGTGCATGCCTGCTCTTCAACTTCATCCCCAACAGGGGGGGAAAATTCAGCCCTATTTCCCTAATCCAATTATTGTGATGTTGCCTTAGATTCATGAACTCAGCATGGACTAGACCTACCATCTATCCAGTCTGTTGGCTCCATTACTCATTCACTCAACCAGAGGAACTATTTGGAGAGTATACATCATACTTTTAGACTGAAATTCAGTTTGATTAAATAAAATCCAATGGCATTGTAACCAATCTGCAACATTGACTTCTAACAACTCAGAGCTGTCCCTTCCAGAACTACCCTTAGTGAAAACAATCAGAGCTGCACTGTTCATTACCAGTAACTAATTGTACTGTCCTTGTGTGAAGAACATTCATAACGAAGGAGCCGTGACCAATTCTTCATGTAAATCGATTCGTGCACTTGAGCCAGAAACGATAACAATCCAATTGGAAACCTTAATGAATGCTATAAGTAAAAACGCATTATGCCGTCCTAGCCAGAGACTGGGAAGGATAAGGAATCTTTATTCCTACAGCTACTGTATATGTGGACCTGTCTGCATCAATAGTAATTACATTGAGAGAATAATGGGTTGTAACAAACACACGAAGCAGCAGAAATAATGGCCATGAAATTCGATAATTCCTGATCAGGGATCATGATGCGCAATAAACCCTCACTGCTGCTTTCCGTGCAGGCACCATTCAAACTTCCTTCTGCCTGATCATTTAATGATTGTAGCTTGAGCCAATGGCAAATGTATTATTTGATACCTGAGCAGGGGGCACAAAATTGTGAGAGACTAGCCCGAACTGAAGCTAGCTGGTCATTACTTAAAGCTAGTCTGCATCTTTTAAAAGAGGTGTATTTTGGCTGGAGGAGCTGCTGCAATTTATTGCACAACTGATTTTGACCAGGAAAAGACACACCACTGGCACAAGATGGCATGAGTGGGCTCGAAGCTTTTCTGACACTTCACAGGAGGTTTAGAATATGGAGAACAGGAGAGCTTCCATCTATCCACAGGGGGCCATGAGGCCCTCCAGACAAAACCTACAAAGGCAATGGGGCCAGATAGTTGTGGTATGATTCTAGCCCCGAGGACATGGATGCAGTGCCGCAAGAAGTTCAATGAACTCATACGAGTTGTAAAGGTCAGTGAATGTATTTTCAAATGCCATATCTCAGCAATTGCACCAATAGCCTTACACATTGCCAAATGCATCACACTACCATCATCCATCTCCCAAAAATCAATCAACTCACTCCTCACTTTCATAGCTTCACTTCACACGCACATACTTGACACTGCTGCAAGCCTCACCCCCACATCTCACAGCTTGTACACATTGCCAACGCTTCAACCATGACAGCCACATCACCTAAATGCTTTGCTCTACAACCACCAACACACTTCCATCTCTCTCACATAGACTGGAGGCAGCACACTTAACCAGTGGGAACAGGCATAGATCTGCATGATTGTGCTTCCTGCTTCTCTCTGACAAGACAGAATGAAATATGTTAAGTTCTCTTAGAATGCACAGCCTCAGTAACTTCCCCTATACAACTGTGGACAACAAACTGGACAACAAATATCAACTGTTCCTGCCTGGAAGGAATGAGATGCATAAAAGTTAATTTCCACAGTCACCTTCACAGCCACCAGCAATGCCGTTCTTGTACTGCTGTGAGGTTGCATTTGGGCCTGCAGCAAGGGCAGATTTGATTGAGGACCTCCTTAGTGAAGCTGAGATGTCCGATACACTATTCCTCCTTGAGGTTCAGGTTAGGGAATTATTCCAGCAACATCCAGGATGGATATGGCATCCTGCTGAGAGCCCTTCTCCCCCTCCTTCCTCTTCAGCAGTTTGTCCTTTTCTGTATCTCCTCTGCTTATTCTCTCTGTCAGGTTGTAAACCAAGGGTGATGCTTATAATTGCACCAATGGTTGGGAACAAATGGTTTGCACAGAATCCTTGAATTCAGGACCAAATCCAAGGCACGTGCCATACCATTTGCTGCAGGCTTCTGTCAACCATGGTTTGGTTGGTGTGACGAGGTTCTGGGTTTAAGTCCCAATCTGGGATTTGAGCATCGAAAGCGAGGCTGACACTCCAGTGCAATACTGAGGGAGGACTGCACTGTTGGAGATGCTGTCTTTTGGATGAGATATTAAACTGAGGTCCCTCTGCGGTGGATGTAAAAGATCCCTTGGCACTATTTTGAAGAACAGGGGAGTGCTCCTTGGGGTCCTGGCCGATATTTATCTCTCAATCAACATCACACAAACAGATTATCTGGTTATTATCATATCACTGTTCATGGGAGATTGCTGTGCACAAACTGGCTGTGGCATTTCCTATATTACAATATAGATGACGGGCGGAATCATCTCTTCCCATCAGTGGTGGGATTCAAGGCGGGCGAGGGCGGAAGATATGTCGGAATGTGAAAAATCGGTTTCCCGAGGGCGGGATCTTGTGCTCCTGACTTTCACAGTGGGCTGACTTTCCCATCGAAGCTCGTCGGGAACCCGGTTTGAACCTCATTCACGCTCATTAACACCCAGAGAGGCCGGATCTTCTGCCCCTGTCGAATCGTCTGCCCTGCCAGAGGGAATTTACGCTGTTTAATCTCACGACCTGACAAATGTGGCATGCACCCAGCGAGGGAGAATTTTGGAGCACTTACTGTACAGTCGGCGCTGCCTGCACCACTGGAGGTGAACGCAGGTATGGTACACACGGAAGACACAAGGGGGGTTGGGGGGGGTGTGGGGTGGTGGGGGTGTGGGGGGGTGTCGGTGGGGTCCGGAGGTGACAAAGGGAGGGGTGGTTGGAAGGGTGGAAGGTGCAGCGAAGGGCGGGGGGGGGGGGGGGTGGGGAAGGAAGGCGTGAAAGGGCTGGGGGAAGGAGGAAAAAATGAAGGGAAAAGTGGGGAGTGAGCAGGGAGGAGGTTGTGGGGGCCGAGTGTTTCGGGGGAGGGGTCCGTTGAGTTCAGGTTGTAATCCTGGGGAAGAAGTGAGGCTGCAGATCGTAAGAATGGACGGTGCCTGTGAGAAGGTGAAATGGGATGTGCTGGGGTGATATGCTTAGGGTTTAGGTATGGTGGGTGTAGTTTACATCTGGAGAATCATTGAGGGAAACAAGGATGGCAGCACAGATTACAGGAGTGGGGGGGATCAGGGTGGGCATGGGGACGGTGATAGGTGTGCTCTCAGCGATGATGGAAGGCATGCTTAGTTTGACTGTGATAGTGTCCAGGGTGATGGAGTGAGGTTCAAGGTTTACAGAGGGGAGAGTGAAGGTCACATTGTGGGGGTTGATAGTGATGGGGGGGATGTTAGTGGGTGACAGGGGGAGGGTAAAAGTGGTCAGTGTCATCTGATACATGACACGCACCATCCTGAGACAGAGGCAGCTCCAGACCAAGGCAATGCCTTCGATGCCCAACTGCAAAACATCGATGTGGGGAGAGGGTCTTCTCGATTGGGTGGAATTGAAGGTCAGCACAACTGAACAACTAAGAGGAAACCCGAATAATCATGGGGAGACCGTGGGCAGAATTTTCCCAGAATTGCACTAAGTGCAGTAGCGGGTGGGTAAAATGGAGTTCTAGTCACCAACGAAAATGGCGGGTTTTTACACTTCCCGAGCCCGCCTCATTATATATTCACTCCCGCAAAACACACCGTTTCCATGGCGGGCAGACTCTCATTTGCCCACTCGCCATTACTTCACTGTTGCATCACGCCAGCTGCCATCTTTAAAAGACAGCCACCAGCAAAGCGTTCATCGCCCCCAGCTCACCACCGCTGCCTGGGAGACATGACCAGCAAAGGAAAAAAGACTGCAGCCCCCCACTTCAATAACCGGTCCCTCGAGAGACTACTGGATGCCATAGATGCCCGCCGGGATGTGCTCTACCCCCGCACTGGCCGCAGAATGGACAGCAAAGTCACCAACCCGGCTTGGGAGGCGGTGTCAGGGCTGGTCAGCGCAAACACCCTGCAGAAGAGGACAACCACCCAGTGTCGCAAAAGGATGAATGATCTCCTCCGTTCTGCTAGGATAAGTCACTCCCAACTCGCACACTCACAAACCCATCACACACCCCCAGGCCCCTCACTCACTGCCAGTGCAAGGGACATCACCATTCACTCTCTCACACACACACACACACCACCATTATCCTCATCCCGTCCATGGGACCACACACCACCCACACAGGCCAGGCACATGTATCATCTGGCCCGGCAGGCATCCTGATACCCTCTCCCCATCTCTATCCATGCAGGACAAACTGGCTCACAACAGGAGGGAAAGGTCACAGACAGGTGGAGGGATGCTAGAGATCAAAGTTCTGACCGAATTCGAAAACAGAGCCACCCAGCTGGCTGGCGATGACCGGGACCAGTCCTGTGCTGACAGTGAGGTCAGCGCTGCTCTACCAGGTGAGGATCCAGCAGTGCAACATCCATCAGACAACCATGCCGTGAGTGATGTGTCCTGTTTCACAGGCCACTGCCATGCATTAATTATCTCCCCTTGCTTTCACAGGCACATCTGGGAAACAGCCGACAGAGTCCATGATCCAGAGCCCCCAAGCAAGCCCCGAAGAAACCTCTGAAGAGGAATCTGGAGGCACCGTCCTTGAAGTCCCATCACAGCACTCACCCATACCCTCCATCAGTGCAGAGACACACACCTCAGTGGGACCTAGCTTTAGAACAGCCCTGGGATCACAATCTGGTGAGCACATCGCACTGTCTGATCCACAGCAGGCGGAGGCAGGGACTTCCCAGGTCCCCGGCACTCGGAGGACTGCTGGAGGCCAGAACTTTGCTGAGTCTGAGTCAGATGACGAGCCTCTGGGCTCGGTCATGTCACAGTTGCTGGAGCTGCAAAGACAAGCTCGGGAACATCAGGAAGGGATGGCCACTGCACTCCTCAGATTGCAAGGCACGACGGAGGAGCCCGTCTGTTTTCAGGCTGAGGTGATAGTATCGGCATTGCAATGCACTGAGGTCAACACTGATAGGATGGTGGCCGCCATGGAGACCTTGGTCTAGGATGTCACTCCTGCACTGCTGTGCAGGCTTAACTCCATCGCTGATGCCATTGTTGGCCTCCAACAGTGTGTACGCAAGAGTGGTGCTGGGCAACTCAATCTCACTCCAGCTACCCCTTCAGCTCATGGAGTCAGCCAGGGGCCCTCGGGCACCCATAGGGTGGAGGATCAGCAGTTGCACGCTCTGGGGTCATCCACTCAGGTGACCCTGGGAGTGACCGGCCCCTGTAACTCCCCTCTTCCTGTGACCCCCGCAGATCCAGGTTCAGACTGACATACAGCAGGACCCTGAAAGCAGGTCAGGGCCCTCCAAGTCTCGGCCCTCCAGAGGATGCCTGCCAAAGTCATCACAGACAGGGCGTCACAGTTAGCAGGCTGCCTCCACCTCCGCTGTGGATGTCTGGGGAGCACCAAGACATAGTAGCAGGGTAAGGGCAGTTAAGGAAAAGTAGTCGCACAGCCTGGCCGTGGGTGTTGATCACTTGTACATACTGTTCACTATTGGCAATAAACTAAGAATGTCTCCCTGCCTGTGGCTCCTTGTTCTGATGAGCAGTGTTCTTGTCACTCAGATGTGAGACACAAGATAAAAGGCAGGTGTCTCAGTACAGGGCCTCTTCCCCGTGCTCTGTGCAGCCTTCAGACCAAAGTGATGGTCCGGCCTCACACCCCCAGAAACATTACTGATGCCTGTACCTCGGCAATGCTGGTCATGGCTGCCAGAATGTAGCGGGCAGGCGCCACAGAGTCCTCTCATTCTCTCTGTGTGCTCTCAGCACCTTTAAGGTGGGGCTGGCCCCCATCAAACCAGCATCTGCGACCAGTGATGCTGTGCACCAGCTCCTGAAGGGCTGAGGTGCTGAAGGTGGACACAGCATCAGATGCATCTAAAGTTTCATGGCTGCATCTCTGAGCTGGCCCTGATCACAGAGCAAAAGTGAGCTGCCCTCGGCCAGATAGGAGTCAAACATTCTCAGAGACTATGTGAAGATCTATGAAGTGTCCTCACTGCATGTTGTCATCATCCTCCTGCGATCGAGTGACTATTAAGGACTCCACTACATCTCCATGACAGGAGCATTCTCACAGAGGGTCTTGGTGCTGCCATAAGCCAGACTGGAGTCAAACATTCAAAACTGCGCTGTGAAGATCTATGGGGACACCTCACTGCATGTTGTCATCATCCTCCATAAATCTGGCAGCTATGAGGGCTTCCCGAGAACGCCTGCCTCGTCTAGCCAGCGTGAGAGCCTAATCCCCGTCATCGTCACCACTGAGGACCCCTTCACCCTTATCCCCGTCAGCATCCTCCTCATCGGAGGAGATGTGCAGCTCCTCCATCTCCTCCTCAGCCAGCTGGTCTCCCCGTTGTAGTGCCAGGTTGTAAAGGGCGCAGGAGACGACGACGATGATGTGTGACACCCTCTGCAGACTGTATTGTAGGGCTCCACCAGACTGGCCTAAGCACCGGAACTGCATCTTCAGCATCCAGATGGTCTGCTCCACCAAGTTGTGAGCTGCTGCATGAGCCTCATTATAGCATCGCTCTGCTGCAGTCTGAGGCCACCGCAAGGGTGTCATCAGCCACGGCCTCTGCAGGTAGCCCTTGTCCCCAAAGAGCCAAACCTACAGCCTCTATGGACCCAGGAAGACTGCAGGGATCTGCAAGCAACTCAGGATGTAGGCGTCGTGCACACTCCCTGAAAACTGTGCACATACCTGCAGGTTGCGTTTCTGATGGTTGCATATTAGCTGCATGTTTAGAGATTGGAAGCCCTTGCAGTTGATGAAGTCCACTGAGTGTAGCGATGGAGACCTGAGCATCACATGAGTGCAGTCATTCACACCCTGCACATGTGGGAATCCTGAGATCAGGGAAAATCCAATGGCCCTTGCATCCTGGCTGTCCCGGTCCTGGGCGAAATGAACAAAGTTGTATGCCATGGAGAAGATGGCATCTGTGACCTAATGGGTGCATTTATGGGTGGCAGATTGTGAAATCCCACAGAGGTCACCTGTGGATCTCTGAAAGGAGCCACTGGCATAGAAATTGAGCACTGCGGTTACTTTCACAGTCACTGGCAGTGGATGCCCTCCATGTCCCCTCGGCGCCAAGTCCTATAGTAAGTGGCAGATGTGAACTACCAGGACCCTAGAAATGTGCAGTCGTTGGTGACACTGGTTCTCAGTCATCTGCAGGAATGGCAGGCGGCATCTATAGACCCTGGGTGTCACTAGGCGCTGACCAGCCACGACTCGCTGTCGCTCCTGGGCAGTGTGTGCTGGAGCCTCAGCTGCCCCTTCCTGAGGTTGCTGCTCCTGCCTTTGCACAGCCAGGACCTCAGTTGCGCTCTTCTCCATCTTCTATGGTCTCTGTAGGCCATCAGGCATACAGCTAGGGCACCAGGATCCATGATCCTGACGTGGTCCTCCTGCAGCATAAAAGAGACAGGGAGAGACGTGGTTATCATGGCTGTACTTAGCATCCTTTCCTGGCCCTGTGTGACTGCCCCTTACTGCTTCCCGGAGAGTACTGGTCACCCCTCAGATGGCCAGAGATGAGTGCGCTGCATGGCTGCCCTGTCAACCTGCGACGTGGGGGACACTGGTCCAAGCCGGGTGCTGAGATTGCAAGGGGCTGAGAGCACTTCCAGCAGTGACTGCTACATGGCCAGCATTGGCGAGGAGATTGTACAACATGCGCAGCCCAACTGCTCTGCAGTCCAAATGGTGGCGGACTCCAAGCCTGTGCCAGGAGGGTGGGGTTGTGGGGGGTGGGGGAGGGTAAGGTATGGAGCAATTGGTGGCACTTTGGTGCCTCGGCAATGCTTGCATGGGCGGGTAGGCTTGGAGCCCGACCTCAATCATATCACTGTGGCTGCGGTTGATCTGTCTTAGTTGTGGAGGCAGGGTCAGTTTATACAGGTGTCCCTAATGCGTGGCCATTTCCCATGCTTACCCTGCCCCCACCTCGATTGCCTCTGCGTGGGATGCAGCGCCAGGGCAGCACTTGATCCATCCTCCTCTGCCACCACCCCCCCACCTCAACAGTCACCTCCAAGGCTGGCCAGCACTTGACCCTGGACAACAACCCACACCCCCCCCAACCCCCCTCAGCAATTGCCTTTGGGGCCAGGCATCAGCTGCACCCACCTCCTCTCCCAACCCATGGCACCCCTGAGGCCTGTAAACAGCAGGCGAGCTGTGGAAAACGCTGCTGCTCACTCTCTTCAGTTCCCCCAAAGTGAAGGCTGCCAAGTGCACTTTGCCTGCGTGCTGTTGTGAAACATGGGAATTGATGGCATAGAGGTATTGTCACTGGACTAATAATCTAGAGACCCAGGGTAATGCTCTGGGGACCTGGGTTTGAATCCCACCATGGCAATTGGTGGAATTTGAATTCAATAAAAGTCTGCAATTAAAAGTCTAATAATGACCATAAAACCATTGTTGATTGTTGTAAAAATCCATCTGGTTCACTAATTCCCTTTAGGGAAGGAAATCTACTGTCCTTACCTGGTCTGGCCTACATGTTACTCCAAACCCACAGCAAAGTGGCTGACTCTTAAATGCCCTCTGAACTAGGGAAGTTAGGGATGGCCTAACCGGTGATGCCCACATCCCATGAATGAAAAAAATGTTGGCGTGCTTTTCTGCTGATGTGTGTGGATGACATGGCGGAGTTCCACAAGCCTGGCGGGATGGCCTTTTAATTATATGCTTATGTATTACAATTAGCTCCCTGCCGACCAATGGCGGGAAATGTGGCCCATCTTTGGCGGGCTGAGCAGACAATCGCGACTTGCCATCACGCTGCCGTGAAGCAGGTTGCGCTATATTTTCCTTGCACGTCACCTATCATGCCCACTGCCAGCGGGCTTGGAAAATTCCACCTCGAATGAGAGCTTTGAGATTTGCAAATCCTCACTGTCTGGTGAAGGACACATGACAGCAGGTCTGGTCCAGAGGGTTCTCATTATAATGAGATCCCAGCAAGGTGTAGAGCTGCTGTTCACTCTGAGCATTGGCCATCAGCACTCAGCAGAGTTAGGGAAGAAGGGAGGGAGGGAGGGAGAGGAATGCCTACAAGGAGCTTGCAGTTAATAGCAGCCAGCTTGCGACTACAAACATCCATTATCCGGGGGGAATGGACATGCCTGACAAGGGCTCATGTGGTTTGTCTTTCTATTATGACAAGGCGAAGATCTCTCTATAGAGTCTTGAGGACAGTGGATGTAAGTGGAATCATGTGAGTGGGAGGCCTCTCGCACATGGCTTTCATCACCCTTGTCAAAGAGCAATGTCTCTGTGTGCAGGCATGTATTAGGAGGACGAAGAATCATCCTTTGTCCTCGCTGGAAGGGGTGGAGTGCATGCAACTATTTAAACAACTAGCAGCAAGAATGAATCCAGGAGGTTTCCAATCAGTGCAAGCTAACATATTTTTACAAGTGCCAAAACTATGTATAATGATTGTACACTCATGCCACCAATGTTCATTCACAACTTCTTAATTTTCCTCAGTCTACCACTTTGTTGGGTGCGTTCCCAACATCCACAGTAGAGGTGGAGGCAGCCTACGGATGACCATGCCCTCTTGTCTGTGATGGCTTTGGCAGGCATCCTCTGGAGGTCTGAGACCTGGAGGGCTTCAGCTTTCTTTGCATCTCCTCTTCAGGGGCAGGTCTACCTTCTGAGGGCTCAGAAGCTGGAGCTGATGGGGTCACAAGTAGAGGGGATTGGGAACACCTGGATACCCTTGGAATGTTCTGGGTGGATGCCCCCGAGGTATCCGCCTGATGCTCCTCCTCCCTTTGGGTGTCCGAAGTCCACAACAACACAGAATATGCGAACACACTCCTCCATCTCTCATGCTGCTCTGTTGAGGGCCTCTGACAGCTCTGCCTGATGTTCACCTGTATCTATTTGATGCTCCAGCATCTTTTCCATGACCACTTCCACAGGCTTGTCATCTGACTCAGACTTAGCAGGAGCCTCTTCTCCAGCAGTCCTCCGAGTGCCAGAGACCTTGGCTCTCACTGCCTCTGCCTGCTGCGGACATGTGTCTGTGAGGTGACCATTAGAGTGTGAGCCTGAGCCTAAACTAGATATATGACCCATTGAGGTGTGTGTCTGTGGTCTGGTGGAAGGTGCAGGTGAACGCTTCGTCGTCTCCTTTCTCTGAGACGTTCTGGGGGCTGGGGCTTACTTTTGGGGCAGAGGCTGCCCTTCCCCTCTTCCTGCTGGCACCTAGAATGGAGAGAAGAGAGAATGAGTGACTGCCCAGGCTGGCTCAATATTGAAAACATCAATCACCTTGATTTTCCAAGATCCTTGGAATTATGCATGCTTCCTCATTAGATGCTTGGGGAGGCCGACCTCGCCCTCAGCACAGGCACAGTCACCATCCTCTCCACTAGCTCAGCAACCTGCTGCTCAAATTGAGTGAGTGGCTTGAGTTCAGGCATCCCATCTCCTGTCTTCTCTCTTTCTCCCTCCTGTTTTGGGCTACCTTCTCCTGCATAAAGATGGATTGTGAACACCTACGATGAAAGAGCAAGTTGCAGGCTGCTAATTCTGTGGCTAATAACTGACTTTGTGACTTCCCAAAACCTGACTACCATGTGCAAGCACAAGTGAGGAGTGCGATGGAATACTCTCCACTTGCCTGGATGAGTGCAGCTCCAAAAACACTCAAGAAGCTGGAAACCAATCAGGACAAAGCCCCCTGCTTGATTGACACCTCATCCACCATCCTCAACATTCACTCTCTCCACTGCCGACAGTGGCAACAATGTGTATCATGGTCAAGATGCACTGCAGGAACTCACAAAGGCTCCTTCAACAGCACCCTCCCCATGAGCTAGAAGGACAAAGGCAACAGATGCATGGGAACAGCACCACCTGGAAATTGCCCTCTACTCCACATCCCATGGCTGTGCCTTCACTGTGGCTAGGTTAAAGTCCTGTGGTTGCCTCTGTAATAGCACAGCACTTGGACTGCAGCAGTTCAATAAGGCAGCAGCCCACCACCTTCTCAAGGGCAATTAATGACAGGCCACAGAAATGCTGGCCTTGACAGTGACACCCACGCCCACATCCCATGACAGAAACATAAAATGAATGTTGGGGGAGCAGAGTGTTCACTTATCCTAGCAGATCATTCATCCATTTCCTACACTGCAAGGCGATCCTCCTCTGGAGCCCATGGGCACTGACCTCCTGGCAACCAACTCCCAGGCCACCATGGTCAGTCAGGTGGGCCTTCTACTGCCATCGCTTGGGAACTGGACTTTTTCTACCTTTCGTTTCTTCGACATCCTAGAGGAGATGTTCCAGAGAAGCATCGCTAAACCTTGGGGCCAAAGCTTGCTGTCTTCTCCTGCTCGTCTTTGTTCCAGGGACTTGGTGCTGTTAATGATTGGCTGCCAGGTGCCTTTTAAATATGGCACCCGACATGACAGTGGAGCAGCCAACTTTCTGCCTGTCCCGCCATGAGACTTGACCACCCACATGCATAAATAACAAGACGGGGAGCGCACTAACAGTCTGCCCCACTTCACGGCGGGAGTCACTCCAACTTGCTAGAACCTCTACGGAACTTAGGATGGGAGGGGACCATTGCACCCATAAATTTCAAAAAGTACTTCATTGGCATTGCTTTATTGAGATATGCTGCAGTTGTGAAAGGTGCTGTATAAATGCAATTCTTTCTAACTCTGGAAACCACCAAACACTCATGCAATTTCTGTAAGAACCAATAGAATTCAATCAGCAACTACCCTGAAAGTAATTGATGACCCCTGTAAACATCACTGGTGGAGGGGCGGTGAGAGGGTCTTTCCAGCTGTCGAATGTGTGTTCAGCTGTTTGAGATTTAGAAAGGGCATTAGCTGGAGCTCTGAGCTCCAAAATGGGGACACTAGCGTCAACCGCACACTCATTGTCACGGTTTTCCTGTCCTGCATACTTCCAGTGGACATGTTTGCCAATGGCTTCACGAAAAATGGTGCCCAGCTCAGCCACAACTAGAAATGTGCGTGCGCGTTGCGGACTCCATTTTGGAGATAAAGCCGCACTCATTGCATTGGCAAACCAGATGCTGGATTTCATGGCCAATAACTTTGTTTTGCCTTTTTTCACTCTTTACTGTCTGAAATGCTTTGTGCATTTGATCTAGGGTAGATTTAACATCTTAACATTAATGGGACAGATTACGTAACTCTCCAGTTAAGTCGTTTACCACAATTTTTCATATCTTAAAAAATGTAGATATAAAGTAGGCCACCACAACTAGTATGTTATTTTGTTTTTGAAGAGTTTTTATCCTACTCATTTGTTCACTTTCTCTCTATTCCTCAAACGGACATGGTTCTGCGCATTTTGGTGAGTACCAGTGAACAATTGCCTCGTCCATTATCTCATTGTTGATAATGGGGTGCACAAATTAGCTGCTCACTTCCCTACATGGTAAGTAACTGCATTTGTACTTCTGTTCACTGACCACAAAATGTTTTGGGGCATTGAGGTTATGATAGCAACTAGATAAATACAAGCATTTCTTTCCACAGAGGCAGCACGGCTGAATCTAGTGCTGTCCTCGCCGAAAATTGGGATTTGTGTATTTACTGTAGGGCTTTAGGGGATAGTAATTATGGGCAGTAATCTTGGCTGATTTCCCTCCTTATCAGCTCCTCCTTTAGCCCAGGACTGGTAAACCCAGTTTTTGGTGCCTTTACCACCGGGCTGACTGAAATCAGTAGACTTAGTGCAGACTGAACCTGTCCTGCTCCTAATGGTTCGACTGATCACTGCTTTAGCTAAGCTTTTGGCAGCAGGAGCTGGATGGAATGAACTCAAACCCCTGTTACAGCAGTTCACACATGGCTTTTCAGTGTCCTAACACACTGTAAATAATCCTTACCTTCTTAAATAAAATAATATTTGCCACTTTTATATACACTTGCGTGATAGAAATCATACTGCATATCCCATTGATGGTGCTTTGCGTTGAAATTTGATTAATTTTCATTATGAAATAACTGCTTTTTTCCCCAGGAGTTGCTGCTAGCTTGTTTTTTCCTTTAACTCCGAGGGGTAATAACTAGTCACCTTCATTCTATTTAGAAGCAACAACAGGTATGGCTTCTGTGGGGAAAGCTGCTACAAACCAATTGCACAATATGAAAATGTCTCCTTGTTGCCATGTGAGACCATTGCTTTGATATACATTTTAAACAGAATAGGATGAGAAAGTTCCATTTGCGTCTTTTGCAGACCATGTGCAATCTGCCCTCTTGCTGATTCAGCCTCACCTATTCAGTCTCCTGAAAATTCTGCATAAAAAGTGCTAAAATGGGAAAGCAAAACTCTAGGATATTCCTCCATTCCAATATCCCCACCATTGAGCCTTGGCTTACTGTATCCTAGTTCTCTCACCACTACCTATCCACCCCAAACAGCACAGGAATTAACATTTCAGGACAGTCCCACCTCTATAAGTTCCAATCTCATTCCCAACCAGAGTTTTATGCAGCTTCCTTTTCTGTAATGGGAGAACACAGAGTCATCCACCCAAAGAATGATGGACATGGGATGGACCTCTGAGTAGAATAGTGTAGGTAAGACCACAGGAATCATGGGTGCCTTGATGGATAGGGTTGGGGGATGTCTGTTTTGTTTTTCTGCATGGATGAGCAAAGGTTTGTCAAATGACCTTCCTCATCTGGGTCTTGGGAATTGTTTTTTGTGGGATCAGGTTCAACTTAACAGAAACATGGGGTGAAAAACAAACCTTCCAATTTTTTTTTAGCCACGGGCAGTGGGCGGGGGTAATGGGGTGTTTGTGAGCCAACACTGCGAGAAGATAGGTTCAGGCTGGACCACAATGCTCTCCACAGTTAGCTATCCTACCTACCATCACTTGTTATCTTGAGTTTTTACATGAAGAATGGCTGCTTTGCAAACAACTGTAACTTGGTTGGCATCTGTAGAACTGTACTTCAGGACCACAGGAGAGAAGGGAAAAAAATTAGGAGGGAAGAGGTGGGAGGTGTCTGTGTACCATCATGGGACTGCTTAAGGGAGAGAACTATTGAAAACAAAGAATAGTACCGGAAATCTGAAATATAAACAGAAAATGCTATGAACACTTTGCAATTTGGGCAGTATTTGTGGAGAGAGAAACAGAGTTAATGTTTCAGGTCAATGACCTTTCAACAGAACTGGGGAAGTTAGAAATGCAACAGGATTTAGGCCAAAGGGGAGAGGGTTGAACAAGAAACAAAGGGAAAGTTTGTCATAAGGTAGAAGAAGGAAAAATTAAATGGCAGAAGTGTTAATGATGCAAGGCCAAAGGGAATGTTAATAGGATAAGTAAAGAAATAAAAGATGTGTCTATGGGAGATGCAAATGGCAGAATCATGAACAGCTGCTGCCCAAAAGCAAAAAACTAGAGACAAACAAGAATAAAACCAAAACAAAGGGGAAGAAAGAAACAAAACTGGGGCAGACATTATGGTCTGAAATTGTTGAACTCAGTGTTGTGTCTGTAAGGATGAGTTGCTGTTGCTCAGGTTTACATTGAGCTTCATTAGAATAGTGCAGGAGGCCGAGGAGAGAGAGACCAGCATGAGAATAAGGTGGAGAATTAAAATGACGGCGACCAGGAGCTCAGGGTCATGCTTGCAGATTGAACAAAGATGTTCTGCATACTCAATCTGTGTTTAGTCTCCCTAATGTAGAGAATACCACACTGTGAGCAGCAAATACAGTATACTAAATTAAAAGAAGCACCTGTTCCACCTTGAAGGAGTGTTTGGGGCCTTGGACAATGAGGAGAGAGGGGGTAAAAGGGCTGGGGTTAATTATCCTGCAGTTGCATGGAAATGTGCCATGGGAAGGGGAAGACTTAAAAGCAAATTACTGTGGGTGCTGGAAACCTGAAATAAAAGGAAGGGTTGTTGGGGGTGGTTGAGTAGTGGACCAGGATGTCATGGAGGGAACATGCCCTTTGGAATGTTGAAAGGGAGAAAGATGTGTTTGATGGTGGCATCATTTTGGAGGTGCCAGGGTTGGTGGAGGATGATCCATTGAATATGAAGGCCAGTGGGCTGGAAGGTGAAGACAAGGAGAGAATGTGTTCAAGACCTGAGGTTTATGATGGCTGGCGATTTGGAACAGGAAGCACTAATGTTGTATGATTAGTGCTTATCCAAATCAGACAAGGAGGGCCTGATCCAACCAAGCCTGTACCCTGCAGTGAGTTGCAGTGAGGAGATGAGCAGCAGTTGAGTTAGGGGCTGATGGAGGACAGCGAATGAGGCATTTCCTGGGAAAATGGAGAGGAAACGTAATTTCAATGTTGATTAGCAGTGGAAGCCTCTGGGTAATAATGATATAAAGGTGTTGCTGCCAATTTGAGTTGTGTAATTTAAGCTGTTGAGCCTGATCTGTGATATCCTGCCCCATAAGTGCTTTACTGTAAACTGGCAAAATATGAGAAAGAGACTGATGAAAAGCTATTACACTCATAGAGTGATTGTCAACAATAGGTTTACCGTTTTGGATACTGTTGGTGGGGACGACCGACCAGGGACAAGTTGTAGTGGTCGTGTCTCTGGCACCAAGGCTAGACCCTCAGCTCAGAAAGGAGGGAGGGAAAAGAGGAGAGCAGTAGTGATAGGGGATTCGATAGTTAGGGGGACAGATAGGAGGTTTTGTGGGAGAGATCGAGAATCCTGGATGGTCTGTTGCCTCTCTGGTACCAGGGTCCGCGATATCTCGGATCAAGTTCTCAGTATTCTCAGGAGGGAGGGTGAGCAGCCAGATGTCGTGGTCCATGAAGGGACCCATGACGTGGATAGGAAGGAGGAGGAGGTCCTGCAAAGAGAGTTTAGGGAGTTAGGTGCTAAGTTGAAGGACAGGACTTCCAGGGTTATGATCTCAGGAGTGCTACTCGTGCCACGTGCTAGTGAGGCTAGAAGTAGGAAGATAATGCAGCTAAATACTTGGCTAAGGAGATGGTGCAGGAGGGAGGGCTTCATGTTTCTTGACAATTGGGCTCTGTTCCAGGGAAGTTGGGACCTGTTCTGACAGGACGGTTTGCACCTGAACTGCAGGGAGACTAACATCCTTGTGGGTAGGTTTGCTAGTGCTGCTCCGGGGCGTTTAAACTAGATTTGCAGGGGGAGGGGAACAAGGGTGTTAGAGCAGATAGTGAGGTGGAGGAGGATAAAGGTCAACCGAGGAATGCATGTATAGACAGAAATCAAGGGTCCGTACATGATAGAAATGTTCTCAGGTGCATCTATTTCAATGCAAGGAATATTGTCGAAAAGGCAGATGAGCTTAGGGCGTGGATTGGCACGTGGGATTACGACATTATTGCTATTATTGAGACTTAGTTGTAGGTGGGGCAGGATTGGCAGCTCAATGTTCCGGGGTTCCGTTGTTTCAGACGTGATAGAGGAGGAGGGATGAAAGGGGGAGGAGTGGCATTACTAGTCAGGGAAAATATCATAGCTGTGCGTAAGCAGGACAGCCCGGAGGGCTCGTCTACAGAGGCCATATGGGTGGAGCTGAGGAATGGGAAAGGTGTGACCACACTAATAGGGTTGTATTATAGACCGGCCAATAGTCAGAGAGAATCAGAGGAGCAAATCTGTAGAGAAAGCAGACTGATGTAAGAAACAGAAAGTTGTAATAGTAGGAGATTTTAACTTTCCACATATTGACTGGGATTTCCATATTGTAAAAGGGCTGGATGGCTTGGAGTTTGTCAAATTTGTTCAGGAAAGTTTTCTAAATCAATATATAGAGGTACCAATGAGAGAGGATGCAATACTTGATCTCCTATTAGGGAACCAGACAGGTCAGGTGACAGAAGTATGTGGAGGCGAACATTTTGGGTCCAGTGACCACAATGTCATTAGTTTTAAGCTAATTATGGATAAGGATAGGTCTGGTCCTCGAGTTAAGATTCTAAATTGGAGAAAGGCAAATTTTGTGGAAATGAGAAAGGATCTAGGAAGAGTGGATTGGCATAAGTTGTTTTCTGGTAAGGATGTGTTCAGTAAGTGGAAGGCATTCAAAGGCGAAATTTTGAGAGTGCAGAGTTTGCATGTTCCTGTCAGGATTAAAGGCAAAGTTAACAGGCATAGAGAACCTTGGTTTTCAAGGGATATTGGCGATCTGGTTAAGAAGAGAGAAGTGTATAGCAGGTATAGGCAACAAGAAGCAAAAGAGGTACTTGTAGAGTATAGAAAATGTAAGAAAATACTAAAAAAGGAAATCAGGAAGGCAAAAAGAAGACATGAGGTTGCTTTGGCAGATAATGTGAAGGTAAACCCGAAGGGTTTCTACAAGTATATTAAGAGTAAAAGGATAGTAAGGGACACAATTGGTCCCCTTGAAGATCAGAGTGGTCATCTATGTGTGGAGCCTCACGAGATGGGGGAGATCTTAAACAGTTTTCTTGCATCAGTATTTACTCAGGAAACTGGCATAGTGTATAAGGAAGGAAGGGAAACAAGCAGTAGTTTCATGGAGCATATAGAGATTAAAGAGGAGGAGGTGCTTGCTGCCTTACAGCGAATAAAGGTAGATAAATCCCCCGGGCATGACATGATATTCCCTCGGACCTTGAGAGAGATTAGTGTAGAAATTGCAGGGGCCCTGGCAGAAATATTTAAAATGTCCTTAGCCATGGGTGAGGTGCCGGAGAATTGGAGGGTAGCTCAGGTTGTTCTGTTGTGTAAAAAAGGCTCCAAAAGTAAACCAGGTAATTACAGGCCAGTGAGCCTGACGTCAGTAGTAGGTAAATTATTGGAAGGTGTTCTGAGAGATCGGATATATAATTATTTGGACAGCCAAGGATTAAGGATAGTCAGCATGGCTTTGTGCGTGGTAGGTCGTGTTTAACGAACTTGTAGAGTTTTTCGAGAAGGTTACTAAGAAAGTAGATGAAGGAAAGGCTATGGATGTTGTCTGCATGGACTTTAGTAAGGCCTTTGACAAGGTCCCACATGGGAGGTTAGTTCAGAAGGTTCAGACACTTGGTATCCATGGAGAGGTTGTAAACTGGATTCAAAATTGGCTGTGTGGGAGAAGACAGAGAGTGGTAGTGGATGATTGCTTCTCAGACTGGAGGTCTGTGACTAGTGGTATGCCTCAGGGATCTGTGCTGGGACCATCGTTGTTTGTTGTCTATATCAATGATTTGGATGATAATGTGGTGAATTGGATCAGCAAGTTTGCTGATGACACTAAGATTGAAGGTGTTGAGGACAGCGAGGAAGGCTTTCAAAGCTTGTAGCGAGATCTGGACCAACTGGAAAAATGGGCCAGAAAATGGCAGATGGAATTTAATGCCAAAAAGTGTGAGGTGTTCCATTTTGGAAGGTCAAACCAAGGTAGAAAGTACACAGTAAATGGTAGGGCACTGAGGAGTGCGGAGGAACAAAGGGATCTGGGAGTTCAGATACATAGTTCCCTGAAAGTGGCAGCACAGGTAGCCAAGGTTGTAAAGAAAGCTTTTGGCATACTGGCCTTCATAAATCAAAGTATTGAGTATAGGAGTTGGGATGTTATGGTTAGGTTGTATAAGACATTGGTGAGGCCAACTTTGGAGTATTTTGTGCAGTTCTGGTCGCCTAACTACAGGAAGCATATCAGTAAGATTGAGAGAGTACAGAGAAGATTTACTAGGATGTTGCCAGGTCTTAAGGAGTTGAGTTACAGGGAAAGATTAAACAGATTAGGACTTTATTCCTTGGAGCGTAGAAGAATGAGGGGAGATATGATAGAAGTTTACAAAATTATAGACAGAGTAAATGCGAGTAGGCTCTTTCCACTTAGATTAGGAGAAATAAACACGAGAGGACATGGCTTTAGGGTAAAAGGGGAAAGGTTTAGGGGGAACATTAGGGGAACTTCTTCACTCAGAGAGTGGTGAGAATGTGGAACGAGCTACCATCTGACGTGGTAAATGCGGGCTCACTCTTAAGTTTTAAGAATAAATTAGATAGATACATGGATGGCAGTGGTCTGGAGGGTTATGGACTAGGTGCAGGTCAATGGGACTAGCAGAATAATATTTCGGCACAGACTAGAAGGGCCGAATGGCCTGTTTTCTGTGCTGTAGTGTTCTATGGTTCTATGGTCAGTGTCACTGCTTTTCTCTAAAAATGAACCAGTCACCGGTTCTAATCATATTGATACCTTTTAAAAAATTCTTTCACGCGACATGACCATTGCTGGCTAGGACAGCATTTTTAATGCCCATCCCTAGTTGCCCTTGAGAAGGTGGTGGTGAGCTGCCTTCTTGAGCCGCTGCAGTCCACGTGGTGTAGGTACACGCACAGAGCTGTTAGGAAGGGAGTTTCAGGATTTTGACCCAGCGACAGTGAAGGAACAGTGGTATATTTCCAAGTCAGGGTGGTGAGTGACTTGGAGGGACCTTATCTGTTTTCCTTCACCCAACTGCTTACCACTCACGTGCTTAGCTAAGCAATAATGCTGTCCTGGCCAGCGATGGTCATGTCCCGTGAAAGAACTTCCATCCCATTTCACATACTTCTACTCTCACCCCGACCCCTCCATCCCAGAACTATAATGGTGTTCTCCTTGCCCTCACCATCCACCCACCAGCCTCCACGTTTGACGGGTCATCCTCCGACATTACTACCACCTCCAGCGTGATGCCACCACCGAATGCACCTTCCACTTTCAGCATTTCAAAATGACCATGACCCACTGGTCCACCCTTCAATCATCCCCAACAGCCTTCACCATCCCGATACCATCTTTCCATGCAAGCTCAGGAGATGCAACACTTTCCCTTTTTACCTCCTCCTACCTCACCATCCAAGGACCCACACATTCCTTCTGCCATTTTGTTTCCTTTATCTTTGCAGGTTTGGTTTTACTCTCTTGTTACTTTTTTCTTTTTCTTTTTTGCTTTTGGGCTGCAGCTGTTCAGAATTCTGCCATTCACACCTCCTCTCGGCTCCTCTTTTGTTTCTTTTCTTGTCCCATTACCACTCCCTGCACCTCCAACACTCCTAACAATTAATCTCCCCTGTCTTCCACCCTATCACAGACTTTCCCTTTCGCTCTTCTTCCCACCCTTCCCCTCCCCCCCCTTTCACTTTCTTAACACCGGTTACATCTCTAACTTTTCCCAGTTCTGATGAGAAGTCATCAGCCTGCAACATTAACCCTGTTTCTCTCTCCACAGACGTTGCCAGATCTGCTGAACTTTCTGTTTTTATTTCAGATTTCCAACACTCTGCTTTGTGTCATCTCCTCCACTGCCCCAGCTGAGATTGGCTACCTCTGTTCAATGGAACAGTTGACTCTGGGACTTCCTGATTCTTTAAGGTTGGGCAGTGTATTTGTCAACTAAAACATTAGCAGTAATGGGGTCTTAAAATATAGAATTAGTGTCTGATACACAACTCAATCCAGCCTTCTGCTTTGTCATGAGGACTTTGCTCTTCGCACCCAAAGCAAGAGGACAAAATGGAGAAACAAGTCACTAGAAAGCATTTTGTTAGCAAAAATTGTGCTGGGACAAGATCAACAGGAAGAAGTGAAGGGCAAAAAAAACCCACAGTGAGAACACTGCTTTGCTCCAGCTTCCCCAACAACGAGCAAAGCAGTGCATTGAATCAGGTGCAGTGAGGCAATAAGGATCAGATAAGACTAAATCGGAAATTCAAGCTGATGCCTCCAGACCAATCACTCCGATGTCAAGTATATGGAGTCCTGGAGCTGCCTGTCAATGCAGCTCATGTTCACTGGTTGGCTGGGCCTTGTCAGGTCTCCAGCAAGTGATGAGGGGAGAAGCAAGCGAAGGAGGCTGTCAGAACCAGACTCGTCTCACTTGTATTATAATTCTGTCAGCTTGCTGAAGATCTTTGATCTTGGTGCTGAAATCTCAAGCCAAAAGCATTCAATCCTGCTAGCTGTATGGGCTATTCATTGGAGGTGGGGTGGGGGGTGGGGGGGGGAAAGCAAAAATGGGAAACCATTGAATTTGGCCACAAATCCTTATTCGTAACACTAACCAACTTCTCAATTTGTGCTAAATATATTTCTGGAAATGCACACAATTAAAACATTAATTCACAGGCAGGAGGAGCACGTGGGGCTGGGGATTAAATCTGGCAAAAATGTGAATGGATGAGGAAACCGATTCCAAACGACCATACCACTCCAGTGCCTTCAGGTGTGTGTGAGCAACCCCAAGGAAAGGCTTCTGTTCAATTGACTTATGTTAATCAGTCAATTATAACCTGCTGCAACTCTTTCGAGTACAAACCCGTTTCCATCTGTTTCAGATGAAGTTACATTGTTTCATAGTTTGCCATTGTGAGATTTGAACTCTTGATCTTGGGGTTGTAAGCCCAGTACCATAACCACTTGGCTATTTAGGCCAAGTTAGAACCTGCTGCAAGGTGCACCTCGCCTCTCTCCTGTGGAATTGCAGACCTGATACTGCTGTTGGTCACATTGATCCACATCTAAGGTCCAATCAGTGTCAGTGGCACTCACGAATCGATTGATTGATGCTCCAAAGTGGAAATCAGAACTCCAATATGAACTTGAGATGCCCAACATGTGTCAAGTAACCTTGTAGCGTAAATACTGTTAACAAGGCTTTTCATGCGAGCAGGTAACAAAGCAGCAATGAATGCTGTCCATTTATTGGCATTTCTTTCCTGCTGTGGTCTCAGTCCCTCAATTCACACCATGTTCTCACCAGCGAGTTCCAGGAAACCTGTGAACCCACAGTTAATGTACAAAACCCATGTCTCATGTACTTGTTGGCCATCGCCTGTGAAATTCTGCAAATGTCTGGGAAAAAGCCCTGGAAGAATCAGAGGCAAAGAAATGAGGGTGGCGGTGACTTTGACAGACATTGTGATCCCCAGGTCAACATGGCAGCAGCTCTTGTTCCAGAGGCTGCAAATGTCTCCACCACCTGACATAGGATCACAAATTTAAAAAAATACCCTGGACACAGGCAGAGGATAAGTTTCCTTGACATGTCAGAGCACCAGTGACTCAGGATGCTCAGAGTGTCATGTCATGTCACACCTCCTTGACCAATTGGGTTGGGAAGGGTAGGATGATGTCGCCATTTTGTCAGAGGGAGGATTTCTAATTAATGGGACCATGCTATGTTTCAGAGAAGATCACCAGGACGGTTTTACGCTGCCAGAATGGTGAGGAGGCCTGGGAAGGCTGACCCCCATGTCTCTGACTCTTACCTGGAGGTACAGCTGAGAGAGATGAGGGGCTGCAGTGAGGTGAGCTTTCATAAGGGATGGAGGACGTGCACAGCTTCTTCAACCAAACAGTTGTGGATAGAAGTGGAAGTGGCCGAAGAAGTGAGCAGCAGCAGTATGCCACTGCTTTTGCCTGCTCCCTCCCCCAACCTGAAGACAGTGAACTAGGAGGATCCAGGACATCAGGAGGGCTTGTCAGGTGAGTACGCAACTATGTCAAGTGTCAATGCTCCACACTATGACTTGCCCAGTATTTTTCTGCACAGCACTCATCATGGCTACACATTGCGGCTCCACTCATTCCTCTCTCTACAAGCACCTCAGATATCCCTTTGGGCTGCCTACCCTCACACTCACCCAACTATCTTCTTGCACCCCTGCCTCACAGGCAGCATACACAAATATTGCCCTTCACCCCTCCCCCCACTGAACACAAACCGTTTCTAACAGTCCCACCTTCCTGCTTTCTATCCTTGTAGGAAAAGAAACTTGGTGAGAGTCAGGGATGCAGGGTTTTGGGGGCGGGGTTGGTCACTTCCAGTGAAAGACAACTAATTGGGCACTGACAATGGGGGCTGCCTGGCTCCACCATGAATGTGATCTGGCATTACGAGGATGCAGAAATCAGCAGTGACCTGCTGTGACAGCCTGAGGTTCAGGTGCTCGCACACATCGGGATAGCTGGCCCACTGTCATTAGACCCTCTGGGGGTCTTCCATCTGCATCTTGGTGCCCATTCCCTCTGCCCAGTGGAGGGGCATGTGGCTGTGTAGAAGCTGGAGTTGCTGTAGGTGGTGCTCCAGCAGCAGTTGGATGATGTTTGCAGTGGGAAGTTCCCTGCCTTAGACCTTCACCCACCAAGCAGTGGTAGTGCTTTCTGGCAGAATCAGTGCTGTGCAAGGTAGCCACCGAGTCTAGCCAGTTCTGTATCTGTTCAGTGCAACTGATCAAAGCTTTCAACTGCTTATCAGTTTCATGGAAGTGGTCCCTCCCACTGTACTCTCACCTTCTCACTACCAGATTGTGGATACGTCATGAGATTGCTCCCCTATTGGTAAAGAGGGATTCATTGGGACAATCCTTATTTGCCTCCTTAACAGGTTCAATTGGTTTCCTGCTGCTGGGAAAAGCTGGAGGAGGCAGGAACATGTTGGGATACCCGTCCATCAGCGTTTTTAACTTTCTTCATCTCCATGGGCCTAGACACTACCCCCAAGTAATAAGATTGCATTTTAAGTGATAATTACAATGCTTTATACTATACAGCAGAAAATTGGCCATGTGGTCATGCAACACAGCAAGCAGCAGGCTAACAGCATAAGGAACAATAGATACTCAGAAAGACAGGCTATAGTAATGAATTGGTCCATTCAATACATTTAACATTGTCAAGGTTACACTGGCAATTTTGCTATGTACAACAGACAGATGTTCAGATGCTTATATGTGCTGAAATTGTGAGTGTGCACTGATATGACCCACTCTAATTAAATACTTTCCATATTGCCAGTACCACTGAAATAACGCTAAACTGATCAGACTTGTTTATTTAATTTTTAACACCATTTCAACTTGGTATGTTGTAAAGGGAGTTTATGCTGGTGTGGGATTGATTTTCTACCTGCCAAGTTCCTGATCCGGGACGTGCAGTTTGGGGAGGGCAAGCAGTGAGGTTATGGCATTGGCTAGGTGATGAGGGCATGGGGAGATGTTCGAGAGGATACTGAACTTGATCGGTGCCGTTGCGATATCCAGGAGGGATGATCATTGATAGAGGCCTCAGCTCCTATTGTGCTGTTAGGTAGAAGGAGCAATGACAGTCAGTGGAGGGGAGGGTTGTGCAGTTAGAGGACTGATAGCATAATGAAAGAAGTGCAGCTGAATGACTGAGCTGCTCTCATACTTTTCTAACACACGCCTGCCTGCATTCTATCTTGCATTAATTTCCACTCGAATATTAACCCCCTCATTTACAAATCACCCCACAGCCCCATCCCTGCAACCTTATGTGTTGGCACAATCCCTCTGCTCTCAAGTTGGCCTCCTCCCTGCTTCTCTCCATCCTTGGTGTCACAGCTTTCAGCCTTTATGCCCCTTCACATTCTCTAAACTCCTCGGACTTGTTCCTGCAGATCCACCTACGAACTGACCTCTTCAGCCATGTCTTCGGTCATCACCCCAACTCCTTCCTAGTATGTTTTTGTCTCCAGGTTGGCCAAGGTACTAAATAATTAATTGTTGATTGCATATTGGTAGAGGCCGAAGAATCACTTTTTTATTCATCCACGGGATATGGACTTCGCTGGCCAGGCCAGCATTTATTGCCCGTCCCTAGTTACCCTTGAGAAGGTGGTGTTGAGCTGCCTTCTTAAACCACTGCAGTCCATGTGGTGTAGATACACCCACAGTGCTGTTAGTAAGGGAGTTCCAGGATTGTGACTCAGTGACAGTGACGGAACGGTGATATATTTCCAAGTCAAGATGGTGAGTGACTTGAAGAGGAATTTCCAGGTGGTGGCGTTCCCATCTATCTGCTGCCCTTGTCTTCTAGGTGGTAGTAGTCGTGGATGTGGAAGGTGCTGTCTAAGGAGCTTTGGTGATTTCCTGCAGTGCATCTTGTAGATGGTACACACTGCTGCTATTGTGCATCGGTGGTGGAGGGAGTGAATGTTTGTGGATGTGGTGCCCGTCCACCAGACTGCTTTGTCCTGGACAGTGTCCAGTTTCTTCAGTGTTGTAGGAGCTGCATTCATCCAGGCAAGTGGGGAGTATTCCATCATGTTCCTGACTTGTGCCTTGTAGATGGTGGACAGGCTTTGGGGAGTCATGAGGCAAGTTACTCGTCACAGGAATCCTAGCCTCTGACCAGCTCTTGTAGCCACGGTGTTGATATGACTAGTCCAGTTCAGTTTCCGGTCAATGGTAACCCCCAGGATGTTGATAGTGGGGGATTCAGTGATGGTAATGCCATTGAACATCAAGGGTCAACATTCCCTTGTTGGAAATGGTCAATGCCTGACACTTGTGTGGTGTGAATGTTACTTGCTACTTGTCAGCCCAAGCCTGGATATTGTCCAGGTCTTGCTGAATTTGGACATGGACTGGTTTGGTATCTGAGGAGTTGCGAATGGTGCTGAACATTGTGCAATCATCAGTGAACATCCCCGCTTCTGACCTTATGATGGAAGGAAGGTCATTGATGAAGCAGCTGAAGATGGTTGGGCCTAGGACACTACCCTGAGGAACTCCTGCAGTGATGTCCTGGAGCTGAGATGACTGACCTCCAACAACCATAACCATATTCCTTTGCGCTAGGTATGACTCCAACCAATGGAGAGTTTTCCCACTGATTCCCATTGACTCGAGTTTTGCTAGGGCTCCTTGATGCCACACTTGGTCAAATGCTGCCTTAATGTCAAGGGCAGTCACTCTTACCTCACCTTGGGAGTTCGGCTCTTTTGTCCATGTTTGAACCAAGGCTGTAACAAGGTCAGGAGTTGAGTGGCCCTGGCGGAACCCAAACTGGGCATCAGTGAGCAGGCTAAGCAAGTGCCATTTGATAGCACTGTTGATGACCCCTTCCATTACTCTACTGATTATGGAGAGTAGACTGATGGGATGGTAATTGGCCGGGTTGGATTTGTCCTGCTTTTTGCGTACAGGACATACCTAGGAAATTTTCCACATAGCCGAGTAGATGCCAGTGTTGTAGCTGTACTGGAACAGCTTGGCTAGGGGCGTGGCAAGTTCTGAAGGACAAGTCTTCAGTACTATCACCAGAATGTTGTCAGGCCCCATGGTCTTTGCAGTATCCAGTGCCATCAGCTTTTTCTTGATATCATGTGGAGTGAATCGAATTGGCTGAAGACTGGCATCTGTGAGGCTGGGGACCTCTGGAGGATGCCGAGATGGATCATCCACTTGGCATTTCTGGCTGAAGATTGTTGCGAATGCTTCAGCCTTATCTTTTGGACTGATGTACTGGGCTCCCCTATCATTGAGGATGGGGATATTAGTGGAGCCACCTCCTCCAGTGAGTTGTTTAATTGTCCACACCATTCACGACTGGATAGGGCAGGACTGCAGAGCTTAGATCTGATCATTTGGTAGTGGGACCGCTTAGCTCTATCACTCGTTGCTTATGATGTTTGGCACACAAGTAGTCCTGTTTTATAGCTTCACCAGGTTGACACCTCATTTTTAGGTATGCCTGGTGTTGCCCCTGGCATGCTCTCCTGCATTCTTCATTGAACCAGAGTTGATCCCCTGGCTTGATGGTAATGGTGGAGTGGGGGATATGCCGGGCCATGAGGTTACAGATTGTGTTGGAGTACAGTTCTGCTGCTGCTGTTGTCCCACAGTGCCTCATGAATGGCTAGTCTTGAGTTGCTGGATCTGTTCGAAATCCATCCCATTTAGCACGATGGTAGTGCCACACAACATGATGGAGGGTATCCTCAATGTGAAGGTGGGACTTCATCTCCATAATGACCGTGTGGTGGTCACTCCTACCGATACTGTCATGGATAGATGCATCTGCAGCAGGCAGATTGGTGAGGATGAGGTCAAGTATGTTTTTCCCTCTTGTTGGTTCCCTCACCACCTGCTGCAGACCCAGTCTAGCAGCTCTGTCATTTAGGACTCAGCCATCTCAGTCAGCAGTGATGCTACTGAGTCACTCTTGGTGATGGACATTGAAGCCCCCACCCAGAGAACATTCTGTGCCCATTCCACCCTCAGTGCTTCCTCCAAGTGGTGTTCAACATGGAGGAGCACTGATTCATCAGCTGAGGGAGGGTGGTACTTGGTAATCAGCAGGAGGTTTCCTTGCCCATGTTTGACCTGATGCCACGAGACTTCATGGGGTCCAAAGCCGATGTTGAGGATTCCCCAGGCAACCCCCCACTGACTGTGACTGTGCCACCACTTCTGCTGGGTCTGTCCTGCCAGTGGACAGGACATACCCTGGGATGATGATGGCGGTGTCTGGGACATTATCTGTAAGGTATGATTCCATGAGGATAACTATATCAGACTGTTGCTTGACTAGTCTGTGAGGCAGCTCTCCCAATTTTTGCACTAGCCCCCAGATGTTAGTAAGAAGGACTTTGCAGGATCGACAGGGTTGTGATTTCCATTGTTGTTTCCGGTGCCTAGGTCGATGCCGGGTGATCTGTCCGGTTTCATTCCTTTTTTGTGACTTTGTAGCGGTTTTTTACAACTGAGTGACTTGCTAGGCCATTTCAAAGGGCATACAAGAGTCAACTACATTGCTGAGAGTCTGGAGTCACATGTCGGACAGACGAGGTCAGGTAATGACAGATTTTCTTCCCTAAATGACATTAGTGAACCAGATGGGTTTTTACAACAATTGACAATGGTTTCATGATCATCATTGAACTTTTAATTCCAGATTTTTATTGAATTCAAATTCCACCATCTGCCATGGTGGGATTCAAACCCAAGTTCCCAGAGCATTACCCTGGGTCTCTGGATTACTAGTCCACTACCACTACGCCATCGTCTCCCCTTTACACCCACTTGCCACATGGCTGAGGTTTAGTGCAAGTTATATATATTTGTATGCATTAAGTCTCTTTCACATGAAAAGTAAATGACACAAATGCCGTAAATTCCAGCCTATTGTTTATTGAAACTATTTCCTAAGGGGTTGGCGTTATTTGGATAAACCATGCATTAGATAATAAAATGCTAGTAGCCAAAGGGTTAAACTAACTGGAGAGTGCCACTAAGGTTTGGACTGCTTGTCTATTCCAATGGCTGTAGGAGTTCTATCTCAAACTAGTCCCTAGTCAGCATGGGTCTGCAGCCCTAAACTAGCCAGATTAGTACCTTCAATCAGAGACCACAGGATAGCTGCTATAGCAAATGAAAATGATGCCAGCAGACTTTGCCTTTCAAAGTCAGGCCTGTGACACGTCATTAGTGCAGAGTAAAGGTTGTACGATCTTTGAATTGGGAATAGTAGTTGCTGGGTGTGTGAAATTAAAAGAATTCCATCTTCGTGATGAGCTGATAAAGAAACCCCCCAAAAAGATGAATGTCTAAAGAAAAAAATCATTCAGCAAGATTTATTTATAAAATGTTTTCTATGAAGATCTTTTTGAAGAGTCAATGGATAATCACAGAACTTGATGTGGTACTCAGCAATACAGACTGGGAATGGCCGTGGTTCCATTCAGACCGGGAATGGCCGTGGTTACACATGGACTGGGAATGGTTATGATTCCATAAGGACCGGGAATGGCCCTGGTTCCATACAGATTGGGAATGGCCTGGTTCCTCACAGACCGGGAATGGCCCTGGTTCCATACAGATTGGGAATGGCCCTGGTTCCTCATGAACCAGGAATGGCCCTGGTTCCATACAGATCGGGAATGGCCGTGGTTCTATACGGACCGGGAATGGCCCTGGTTTCACGTGGGCCGGGAATAGCCCTGGTTCTACGTGGGCTGGGAATGGCCCTGGTTCTGTCTCCACATTTTGTAGTGTTGACTGAATTTTGTCAGGGGGCAGTGAGGTTCCACGCTTGGCCACAATGTTGCTGGAGTAGAGAGATGAAGAAAATAGTTTGGATTCCTGTTCCTGATTATTATGCAAGGAATTTTGCTGGAATGATATGACTGTGAACGCAAGGACAAGAAAGGTGCAGTTGTGACACCCTTTACACATATTAACCAGGCTCAAACACTAATATTGATGATTCAGTGTGAGGGGGTGTCTGCCGGTATCAATGGTTAACGTATACATTGTGCATCTTAGCCAACATTCCCAGTTATCTCCGTTTCAAGTAATTAAAGCTTGGAAATTGTTGCTGTTGGGGTGATTGACTAACATATAGGAAAAGCCTTGTGTTATCATCCATTATCCAAGGTAGCAAGGTTGGGTTCGAACAGAAAATGGGCTCTTCTGATTTGGGCTTTAGCAACTTTTTTTGAAAATTGTATCATCAATTTAGTTGAACAAATTGCCTCATTATCCAAATATTGGAAGGGTGGACAAGACACAAATTTTAATTATCTTTTGAGGCAGATCTAGTGGCTCAGTTGCAAATAAATTGCTATGTAAACAAGGATCTCGGTGTTTGCTATGAATCAAGTTTACTTACAAGGTAGGAAATATAAGGGATGTGCTCTTTAAAATAGCAGGCCTGTTATTCACTGTATGTCGTGTCAGCAAGATTTATTTGTAAAATGTTTTCTATGAAGATCTTTTTGAAGAGTCAATGGATAATCACAGAACTTGATGTGGTACTCAGCAATACAGACCGGGAATGGCCATGGTTACACATGGACTGGGAATGGTCATGATTCCATATGGACCGGGAATGGCCCTGGTTCCATACAGATTGGGAATGGCCCTGGTTCCTCACGAACCAGGAATGGCCCTGGTTCCATACAGATTGGGAATGGCTCTGGTTCCACGTGGGCTGGGACTGGCCCTGGTTCCACGTGGGTTGGGAATGGCAGACATTTGCAAAGGGAATTTGTTGGATTGAGTGATTTGGCAAAACTGTTGTGGGTAAAAGCTTAATGTGGAGAAGCGTGAAGTTATCCCCCTCGGACCAAAGATAGTTCACAGTACTTTCTAAATGGTGAGAAGCAAAGGAACTATGGAGGAGTAGGTAGATATACCAGTCCAAGTACAGAAATCACTATAAACTACGAAATATAATTCAAAGGGATAACATAAAGTGGGCCTTTATCTCAAAGGCACTAAAATACAAAGAGATGGAAGTTATGTTATATAAAGATCTAGTTAGATCCTACTTCATGTACCAATTTCAGTTCTGGGCACCATGCCTCAGGAAGGATGGATGGAGTTGGATGGAGGTCTTGGATGGAGTTCAGTGGCAATTCACCAGAATGAACTGTGGTTAATAGGATTAAACTTTGAGGGAAGTTTGCACAAACTAGGCTTATATTCCCTTGTGTATAGAAGATTAAGGGTGATTTAATCGTTGTTTAAGTTGATTAAAGGAATTGATAGTTTCTCTCTGTCTACCCTATTTTCTCTGGTAGAGGAATGCAGATCAAGGGACCATAGCCTTAAAATTAAAGAGAGTGAGGTTTTAGGGGTGATGGCAGAAATCACTCTTCACACAGAGGGAACTCTGTCCCCAAAAAGCTATTGAAGTTGGGTCAATTGAAGATTTCAAAACTGAGATTAATAGATTGTTGTTAGGCAAGGATTACAGAGCCAAGAGAAGTAGATGGACTTAAGAGACAGTTCAGCCATGACTGAATTGACTAACGGAACAGACTTGAAGGGCTGAATGGCCATCCTTCTCTTATACCCAACTAATTTTAACATAACATGTGCTAGAGTTGATTGATCACTGCCAGTGTGGGAACAGTGTAGGAACATCTTGGTACATAGCATCTCTGCTGCACATCTCTTGTAATCAACATAGACCTAATTAACTCTTCAGTTCATTAAAAACAAGCTAAATTTGGTTTAATTCAGCCAAACTGAAATTATTTTTTCAAAAAGCAAGTATCAACAATTGAGAAAATTCTACATAGCACCTGAGTAACACAGCTGGAAAAGATATCTGTTATACAATGAATGCTCACAATCTCTCATGGTCACTCAACATGGAATAATCCACTCTATACATGTATATTTCTTTCCCCTCCCTAGGAAGTCCAGTGTCACATATATTTCCTTGTCTGTGAGTGAAGTAGGTGATTTGCTCCCAGACTCCAACATTGCCAGATCACACTCCGCTTACTGCTGCTGAACAGTGACAGAGATCCGGATTCATCCATTCAGCTCCTTTTGAATGGGGATATAGTTTGTCTTTTTAATCCACTTGACCTCTGTAGTAAAATGGGTTTGGACACTGATGGTGCTTATTTTAATAACTTGCTGCTGGGATCATTTAGGAGCTGAGGTGTGGCATGCCTTGAAGGGCCAGTTCTTGGCTCTGTACCCACCTGAGTCATGGCATCAGCAGCAGGCACTGAATGGAGGTCAAGTATTTCTCCGTGAAGAGGGTGCATCAGAAGTCAGTTTGAATTGTCCTGCTCTGATGTCCCTCTTAGCATCCAGATTAAAACAGGCAAAGACCAGCAATTGAGTCGTTGCCTGTCTTTGACAGTGGGACAGTGACAAAGGATAACCTCTGGGAGAAAGGGTAACAAAATCAAAACAAAGTCAAGTATACAATCCTATAACTAATACAGTTGCTAATGTCTAAAATCAATTTAAAAAATCCATCGCTGGTGTATTTTGTAACTAATATAATTCATAATAAAAATCCCACAACTATGATAATCAGGAACTTTGCTGGTGTTGGTAATCAGCCAACAATATTTACAGTAGGATTGTAAGATAAAAACAGAACCTTCTGAAAACACAAAATATCTGCAGCATCTGAGAAGAGGGAAACAGAATTTTGCATTTTGCTTTGTCATCTGAACAACATCTTGATTAGGAACTGCACCTGAACCGGATCGGGAATCACAAACGAAATCTGAACCTGATCAGGAATTGCACCCAAAATCTGAACCGAATCAGGAATTGCACCCAAAATCTGAACCGGATCAGAAATCCACCCAAAATCTGAACCGGATCAGGAATCGCACCCGAAATCTGAACCGGATCAGGAATCGCACCCGAAATCTGAACCGGATCAGGAATCACACCCGAAATCTGAACCGGATCAGGAATCGCACCCGAAATCTGAACCCGATCAGGAATCGCACCCGAAATCTGAACCCGATCAGGAATCGCACCCGAAATCTGAACCCGATCAGGAATCGCACCCGAAATCTGAACCCGATCAGGAATCGCACCCAAAATCTGATCCTGATCAGGAATCGCACCTGAAATCTGAACCGGATCAGGAATCGCACCTGAAATCTGAGTCTGATCAGGAATTTCACCTGAAATCCGAATCTTATTGGGAATCACACCCGAAATCTGAACCGGATCAGAAATCGCACCCAAAATCTGAACTGGATCAGGAATCGCACCTGAAATCTGAATCTGATCAGGAATCGCACCAAAATCTGAACCTGACCGGGAATTGAACTCGAACTCTGAACCTGATCAGGAATTGAACTCAAAATCTGAACCTGGTTATGAATCGAACCCAAAATATGAACTAGATCAGGAACATGAAAGCTGAACCATATCAGGAATTGCACTGAAATCTGAACCTGACCATGAATCGAACCCAAAATATGAACTAGATCAGGAACTGAACATGAAAGCTGAACCGGATCAGGAATTGCACCGAAATCTGAACCTGATCGGGAATCACACCCAAAATCTGAACCGGATCAGGAATTGCACCCGAAAACTGAACCAGATCAGGAATTGAACCTGAGCCCTGAACCTGATCAGGAATCGATTCCAAAATATGAACCTGAAGAGGAATCGCACCTAAAATCTGAACCGGATCGTGAATTGAACCCAAAATCTGAACTGGATCAGGAATTGCACCTGAACCCTGAACCAGATCAGGGATTGCGCCTGAAATCTGAACCTGATCAGGAATTGAACTCAAAATCTGAAACAGATCAGGAATCGAACCCAAAATATGAACTAGATCTGGAACTGAACATGAAAGCTGAACCGGATCAGGAATTGCACCGAAATCTGAACCTGATCGGGAATCACACCCAAAATCTGAACCGGATCAGGAATTGCACCCAAAATCTGAATCGGATCAGGAGTCGCACCCAAAATCTGAATCGGATCAGGAATGGCACCCGAAAACTGAACCAGATCAGGAATTGAACCTGAGCCCTGAACCTGATCAGGAATCGATTCCAAAATATGAACCTGAAGAGGAATCGCACCTAAAATCTGAACCGGATCGTGAATTGAACCAAAAATCTGAACTGGATCAGGAATTGCACCTGAACCCTGAACCAGATCAGGGATTGCGCCTGAAATCTGAACCTGATTAGGAATTGAACTCAAAATCTGAACCTGATCAGGAATCGAACCCAAAATATGAACTAGATCAGGAACTGAACATGAAAGCTGAACCGGATCAGGAATTGCACCGAAATCTGAACCTGATCGGGAATCACACCCAAAATCTGAACCGGATCAGGAATTGCACCCAAAATCTGAATCAGATCAGGAGTCGCACCCAAATTCTGAATCAGATCAGGAACGGCACCCGAAAACTGAACCAGATCAGGAATTGAACCTGAACCCTGAACCTGATCAGGAATCGATTCCAAAATATGAACCTGAAGATGAATCGCACCTAAAATCTGAACCAGATCGTGAATTGAACCCAAAATCTGAACCGGATCAGGAATTGCACCTGAACCAGATCAGGGATTGCGCCTGAAATCTGAACCTGATCAGGAATTGAATCCAAAATCTGAAACGGATCAGGAATCGCACCTGAAATCTGAACCAAATTGTGAATCGAACCTGAAATCTGAACCTGATCTTCCCCCTTTCAGGATCTGCAGTGTATTTTCAGAAATTTCCATTTTATTTCAGATATCCAGCATTCCCAGTTTTTAACCCCTGCAATAAAAATGATCCAGCCTGTTGTAACACATCACTAACTGCCTACAACCTGCAAAAGGCATAAAGAACAATGAAGTAAACATGAAACAAAAAGTGTAGCCAAGATTAATAGTTTAAAACAAAATCAATGAATAGGTTTGTCATATGAACCTGATTACGCAGCAATCCTTGATGCTCATTAGCTTGGAAATTCTCTCCCTTGCCCCCATATGGAGAATCTGTTTATCACCTCACGCAAGCTTATTAAAAATATGATAGTGCAATTAAAATATTTACAGGCTGCCTTTTCATCACCTGCTCCAGTAGGAGCCGGCAAGCGAGGGTCAGATAGATGTTCCTTGCAGAGAAGCAGACCGGGAGCTCAGCCAGATTCAAACTTGGCAGAAGGTAGCATAGCATGTTCGGAGGTAATGTTGCTTTCAAAAGTCCTCTTGGTGATTTATCGCTGTTCAGGCACAAGTGGACAAGCTGTGATAAGAGAAGGCCGTAGTTCCAACCAGTTCAAGACGAATTGTTTGGTTTTTGCTGGTACAAGCAATAGACTGGAAGCAGAATCACAAACAATTTTTCAAAATCTATAGCCTCAAAATTATGCCATATGACAGCGTGGAGCAAGTTTTAAATGTGCATATACAATTACTGTTACTTTACTTGAAAAGGTTAATGTTGGTGTGAAATTACTATTTCATGACAGCATTAACCTTAACATGAAATTTTTAAGATTAATGTCTCCATTAAATTACACGGAATAATTTTGTATGTCACATGGATACAGTTGCACATAAGAAACTATTCGCAAAAGTTAAAGCCCACTGAAATGGAAGGCAAATTATCGACCTGCAAAAGATTGGTTAGGCAGCGGAAAACCAAGAATAGAGATAATGGGCAGAATTTTACGTCTCACGGGCGGGTACACTACCGACCCGATCGGGCATAAAATCGCATAAGAAGACATGTGTCTCGATGTCACCCCACACGTGTGCAATCTTTAGGTTGGTGGGCGCCTGTGGGTGTCGGAGCCATCTTCACCATCAGTGATAAGGCCAATTAAGGTCCTTAAAAACCCAATTGATCCAGATTTTACATTGCTTGTGCGATTTCGCGCTTGTCGGACAGGTAGGCGGGCAGCCTACATTTTTGAAAACCTCATCCAAGGGTGGGATAAAAAGTGTCAGCAGCATTGCCATTGTGAATAGTGAATAGCTCAGGAGATAGTTTTCTGCTGGTTGCTTATTTGAACTTGACAACTTCATCTCTGTTCTGAGATTCATTCTTAGCATTTCTAGGCTTCATTTCAGGACTCATTGATGTCGCCAAGGCCCCTGGAGGATTTTGACCATGTGGATCCTTCCAGATATCAGACAGCCTTCTGTTACCCTGGTAATGGGGATTGTGGTGTCTGCTGGAGGCACCTCCTCTGAGGAGGAAGAGAGGGGCAGGTGTCCCTATGCAGCTTCCAGGGGAGTGACTTGTGGGAGGAGAGGCGCAGGGACAAGGGCTCAAGGCCAGTAGGTAGTCCAAAGCAGAAGAGGCTGCAGTAGATGCCACCAACCTGCTGCCAGGGTTTACAGGCAGCGGTGCAGCTACCTCAACCTGTCTGAGATGCAATGCCGAAGGAGGATCTGCCTCTCCAGGGAGACTGTGACCTCCATCTGTCAGAAGATTGGGCCAGTGGCTCTAAAGGTCACAGTGGACCTCAACTTCTATGCCTCTGGCTCTTTCCAGGGGTCAGTGGGGATCTGTGTGGAGTCTCCCAATCAGTTGCCCATAGTTGTATCAAGCTGGTGACAGAAGCTCTGTTCAGGTGGGTAATGACATTTATTCATTTCTATACAGAAGAGGCCAGCCAAGCTGAGTGAGCCAGAGGGTTTGCAGTGATTGCTGGGTTCCCCCGCATCCAGGGTGCAGTCAACTGCAAACATGTGGCCATCAAGGCGCCAGCGGGTCAGCCATGTGCCTTCATCAACAGGAAGGGATTCCACTTGATGAACGTCCAGATAGTTTGTGACCACAAGACGCAGATTCTGCAAGTTTGTGCAAGGTACCCTGGCAACTCCCATGATGCTTATATCCCCCCAGGCACGCCCAGGTGCCAAGGCTATTCAGTGCTCCAGCCCAACTGGATGGATGGCTGCTGGGTGACAAAGGCTATCTGTTGAAAATGTGGCTTATGACATCTTTCCACCACCCAAGAACAGAGGCAGAGCAGCGTTATAATAGGAGTCATGCCTCCACAAGGGTGGTGATAGAGAGGACCATAGTCTGAAGATGCGCTTCCGATGCCTGGACCATTCAGGGGAAGCACCACAATACCCCCAGAGTGGGTGCCACTGATAGTGGTTGCATGCTACGCTCTCCACAATCTGGCATTGGCAAGGGGAGACCCACTGGAGGAAGAGGACCTTGAGGCAGCTCCACAGGCCACAGAGGATGAATCCAGTAGTGAGTCAGAAGAGAAGCACAGTGAGGAGAATGCTGAAGGCATAGAGGCAGACCTCTGTATACTTCAGAGAGGCAGGGACACCAAGAACACCTTGGTTCAACGCTCTTTCAGCTAGGCTGCCAAAAATCTGCTTCCATCTCATGCCAGGGCTGCCGCCTCCATCCAAGATGTCTGAAATGACCCTTTCATTTGAACCCAAAGTCCTCTCAGTGCCTGTGCAATAAAGTTCTAGAGCCATTCACATCTAGCATTACCTCCTGGTGTACCCTGCACCAAAAAAAAAAGACGAAGTAGACTCAAACCAGAATGATAAAAACAAAAACTTATGTAATTTTCACATTCAAAGCACAGTAACATTACCATCTCTGGTGTTAATTTCCACCCCAGTAAACATATAAACAAGATATAACAGAACAGAAGACTGCCTGTGAACAGTCCCTCGTGCTCATGGTGCCTTAAACTTACGTTTGCGAGTGCTACGTCTTGTTGCCTCCCCCTCATTGGCAGCGGCATTGGAGGCAGCCTGCTGACTCTGCTGTCTTGTTGGTCTTGATGACCTCGGCAGTCGTCCTCTGGCCTATGGAGCCTGTGCTGACCCCACCTGGTAGGGAACAGCCAGTGCCACGGGCTGGCATTTCCCCAGTCATCTCATCAGGTGCCACAGTCACTGACAGAGGAGCAGATGAGCTGCTGCTGTCATCCAGAGCGCCCTGAGAGGAGTCCACAGAGATGACAGGCAACTCATATGCCAACATGAAGTCGCTCTGGACCTCCCTGCTTGCCATTGATGGACGGGCACTCAGCTGGGATACTGGGTGGCTCATCCATCTCCCACACTGGCACTAACCATCTAAGGTCATTGACTGTGTGAGGGTTTACAGGTCCGAGCACAACCCCAAGAACCCCTGATTCTGTCCCTGGAGTTGCCTCTCCATGAGAGTCGCCACTCTCTCATTGGAGGAGGCAGTGCGCTCGGCCATGAGGGTCAACGCAATGCTCCTGCTCCGCATGGACTCCTCCACAACAGAGACCTTGGCACGCATATCCTCATGGATCTCCACCAGATCCTCCCGCACATCTCACTGAACATTCAGCATCTGCCACCTAATGGATGACTCCAGAGGCTCATCATCTGCCTTTGACTGAGCATCGTCCTGGTCTATAGCAATCCTCTGACAGCTGGTGCCCTGGGCACTCCTCGCACCTTAAGTGAGCTTGAAGTGCCCTCACTGCTGTGCTCCAACATTCTAGCCAAAGATTTTTCGCCCTCCGAGGTGCTGGTATCTGTGCCGGTGCCTGGTTCAGAGAGCAGGTGTGACGCAGGTGCACCTGAAGTCCGGCGGTCCTTTGGCATCAGGGGTGACTCTTCGGTGTCCTGCGAATGAGTGCATGTTGGCGAATCTAAGGGAGAACAACGACACATCATTAGTTTAAGTCATCAATCACACTGTCACTGTGCATGCCAGACACCCTGGTGAGACAGTGGAGATCTGCATCATGGTGCCATCCTCTTTCAATGATCAATGGGAAGTCCAGTTTTGAGGCTCCCATCAATGATGAGACGACACAAAAATGTTTGCACCATCTGAAACTCTTACCTCTGTGCCCTGCATTCTTAGCTTCATCTGACACCCCTGTCTCTCCCCGACCAGCTGAATAAGGTGCATGCCGGCTCTCCATTTCCAAGGCGACCTGCTCAAATTTAGAAGTTTTGGGGGCCCCCGCCTGTCCATGACCTCTCAATGCTGTTGTGGCGCATCTTCTCCTGAAAGTATAGAGGAGCAAAGATTAGCTGACTCTCTACCTGCAGCGCCATTGCAGCCTGGCCAACCCCACCTGAGGAACACCTCACAGGGCACATCTGAGTCACGAACCTCGAGCTGCAAGGCACTCGTTCCAGGGCTCACCCCCTTGGCCAGCTCCGGCGTCATTGACAGCTGGCGCTTAGACCCTAACACACCTAAGCTCCACGGGGGGATGGCCAGCCCTTAACACTTCACCACACTGATCCATGCCAATGCGGTACTCACTGTTCCTGAGCGCAGCAGGTTGTTAAAGCTTTTGCAGCACTGCACCCATGTGTGCTGCACAATGTCGTGGCTGCTGACCTGCGCTGCCACCTCCTCCCAAGCTTTTTTTGTAAGGTATGGTGGCCTCCTCCTTCCATCTCTGGGGAATGCCATGTCCCAACCTGGCAGCCACCTCCTCCAGGAGGACTATGTGGCACCCATCCAAAAGCTGGGAGGCCGAGTGCCCACCCAACCTGCCCTCCTGCCTGGTGTCTCCAACCGCTGTTGAGGCCATAGCTTCACTCTCCAGAATGCAGAATATATGATTCTTCCCTGGCAGCCTTCAAGGAGCTGTCTGTGCCATTTTGAAACTGCCCACTTGGGTGCCATTGGACCTGGCGTCCGACAGGCCCCTACCCAGCCCTTCCCGACCATTGGGAAAACGTGTTTCACGCTGAGCAGGCTTTAATTGGCCAGCCAGTGTGAAATCACGGTTGGGAGCTGATTGTGGTCGGGGGATGTTTCCTGGCCTGTCTCGGGCCCACCGATTGTGCCTGCCCGCCAAGGATAAAATTCAGGCTAATGTGTATGTAATCAAATTGGAAGAAAATCCTACCTGGATCCACAATGGTGCCTCAATTATTCACTATTATTATTAATAACTTAAATAACACAATGTAGAGTTATATATCCAAATTTGCCAATGACACAAGGATTGGTGACAGAGTAAGCAATGCAAATGGGGGGGAAAAAATTATAAAGAGACATTGATAGACTAACTGAGTGCACAAAACAGTGGCAGATGGATTTGAATGTAGGTGAGTGTGAGGTCATTCGTTTTGAACCAAAAATAGATAGACCTGAGTATTTTTTGAAATAGTGGTAGGTTAGGAGCAGTGGTGTCAAAGGAGATTTTGGGGTCCACGTACACAGAACACTAAAATGTAGTGGCCAGGTACAAAAAAAAAATCTCAAAGGCTAATGGGGATGTTAGTCTTTATATCTAGAAGGCTAAAATATAAAGGGAAGGAAGTCTTGCCAAAGTGTACAAAGCTCTGGTTAGATCATATCCGTAGTACTATGTTCTACGTTCTGGGGCACTGCACCTTAAAAAGGATATATTGGCCTTGGAAGAAATGCAGTGCACATTCATCAGAAATTAACTAGGCTTCCATGAGTTAAAGACAGAATACATAAAATAAGCTTGTATTCTCTTGAATGTAGAAAGTTAAGGGATGATCTGATTTTAGGCTTTTAGCATTTTTTAAAAAATTGATAGGCTTGAGAAGGCTAAACTTTATCCATGGTTGGGAGAGTCTACAACAAGGAGATATAACCCGAAAATCATTGCCAGACAATTCATGAGACAAGTTAGGAAATGCACAGAGGGTGGTAGAAATGTGGACTGACCAAAAGCAGTAGATGTTAATTAGCCCAATTACTAATTTTAAATCTGGAATTGATAAATTTTGCTAGCCAAGGGTATTAAGGGAAATGCACAGCAGGTGTATGGAATTAGGATACAGATGAGCCTTGAGGGGCTGAATGATCTGTTCCTCTTCATTTGCTCTTAATATCAATATTGTGTCATTTTGAAGTGTGAGCATCCATATTTGGCACTTAGAACCATGGAGGAGATGAAAAGGGGTTTTTAATTGTCTGTCTTTTCCTTAACATATTCTGAAGTATAAATATTCATGTCTAGTCATGCATTTGTAACCGTGTTTGTAACTAGCCAGTACACCAGATACCTTTTAACAGTTGAACTGGAAATAGATTGACATACATTGACACCCCAAGTTGCCATGACAGGATTCTGAATTGGGGCCTCAGATTTTCCTACATGGTGTGTTCCCAATTGTACCAGTGAAGCCGGGGGTGGGGGTGGGTGTGGGTGTGTAGAGTGTTGGGGTGGGGGTTGACAAGCTTTCCCAGTCAGCAACTGGATGATGCTAACGCCTGCCTCTTAGTGGCTTCTGGCTGCAGAACTGGTGAGGAGGTTCTGCTTTAAAAACTTGTAGAAGAAAAGAAGGGTATTTCAGTAGGAGGTTTTTGTTGAATCTTTAAAGGGGTCATCACAATTTAGGGGAGAAATTATCTGTCTGGTTCTGTAGCATTGTCATTTTGCCATCAAGTGTTGTCACAACAGAAATAACATTACATTGTTTAATAAAACATGGTCAGTATTTCAACCTACGCTGATTGTAGAATTGATGTGTTATTTGTCAGAGAATGTATTTATAAATTTCAACATTTAAACAATAATTTTTATATCCTTTTCAATCCTGTCAAAATGCAAAATATGTCTAAATCTATAACTTCTATTTTTGAATTTAGATGTAGTTTCTTGAATTACAGCTGACTGTTATTTTCTTCAGGTTGGTGTGAAAGATTAAATTCAAAATGTTCATATTGTTGGACTTGATGCCACCTGCTGGTGCAACATCAGTTTACAAAAAGCTTCAATCTGTTTGCATGACTCTGGGCTGAGGAATCATCATAAATGGGCAGAGACTCTTCAACTTCAGATTTTTAGTATTTGTTTAAAATGTTAAACATATCTCGCTGAACCGTGTAGTCATACAAACTCTTCCCACCGAATCACTGCATTACTCATTTATTCTCCATCCTTCCCCACCACCTCCCGCCCAATGCTGTGAAATGGAAGGGAGTGGGTTTTCAGCTGTTGAACACTCCTGGCTTGGAGATGACTGTGCAAACCACTCAGCTTTTACTCTCCTAATCTGCGCACCCCGAGGGATATATTGCAATCTGTAAGATGTTTCCACATTTCCTCATTGCTGTTTGGCAACATTGTTCACGCAGAACGGCTTCTGTCTTTTGCATGTTACAACAATCATTGAAGACCCCCAAAAGTAAACTGCTGTGAGACGTTTCCCAATCTTTTATGTAAATTTGTTTGCAAAAGAAAAAAAATGCATTTATATAGCATTATCGATGCCTCCGGCATGCCCCAAAGTGCTTGACAGCCAATTAAGTTTTTTTTTCAAGCAAAATGTAGTCACTGTTGTAATATTGGAAACACAAGAGCCAATTTGTGCACAGCAAGCTCCTATAAACAGCAATATGATAAAGACCAGATAAGCTGTTTTGTTGTTGGTTGAGCAATATAAACACTGGTCAGGAAACTGGGGCACAACCCACTGCTCTTCTTCAAAACAATGCCATGGGATACAAACAAAAAATGCTGGAAAAAACTTAGCAAGTTAGGCAACACCTGTGTAGAGAAATAAACAGAGCAAATGTTAACTCCATTTCTCTCTCTACCTAGATGCTGCTTAAACTGCTGAGATTTTTCCAGCATTTTCTGTTTTCATGTCAGGTTTCCAGCACATGCAGCGTAGTGCTTTTTGATTAATGCCGGGGGGATATTTTACATCCACCTGAGAAGGCGGACAGGGCTTGGGATTAATGATTCTTCAGAAAGACAGCACCTCTAACAGTGCAGTACTCCCTCTGGACTGCACTAGAGTGTCAGCTCAGATTTTGTGTTGAGGTTCCTGCATTTATACACTGCTGTCTCTATCATTTGATGGGACCAAGGTTATTATAATATTGGACAAGTTCTGTTTACCACTAGATGGCATCTGATGAATATAATTACACAAAACATCAAATGTCTCCTCCAATAGAAAGATCAGTAGAAACAGATTACAATTTTAAACAAGCCTTTAATGGGTTACTACAGCATTTCCCTCAGCATTATCCTATGCAGCGGGCCCAAATTTCTCTGGAAGGGCAATCAGCATTGGATTGCCACTCTGTGCCCAATTACTTAGGCTAATCTTTCTTTGATCCTATCTCACCCAACCTTCCGACTCAGGCTGGGCGAGATCCAGGCAGTGCAGTGCGACCCCAGGGCCCAGCATCGAAGTGCCGGAGAGTCCAAGTGAAGGAGACCACGCCCCCTTTTTCTACGGTACTAGCTGCCATAACCCAAGTAAGTTTAAAGGTCCAGTGAAAATTAAAGTTCCTGGACAGGCCAGGGAGAAGATAAGTGCCTAAGATTGGTCGATAAGATTTGGGGAATCGGGGGTCGGAAGTCAGGAAGGTCGGAGGTCAGAGAGGGGTTGGGCCTTGAGGAGGGGTGTGTGGTGATGGTCGGGCCTTGGGTCGGGTCTAGTTGGGCCACCAGGGGTGGCGGGGAGGAATACTGCAGGGGAATAGTGGTCAGGGTGTGGTGCCTGTTGGGGTAGGGGTTGGAAGGGAGTGGAGGAATCCCCTGGGGTGGTCAGGACATGAGGCTAGTCCCATGGGGGAGAAATTTGAGAGGTCAGGGTGTGAAGATAGTCTCATGGGGGGGCTTTGTATAATAGTGACCCAGAAGTTAGAAGTGGTTTCAATTCTTCTAACTTTTTCTGGGTAACTATTGGTGTAACCCAGTCTCAACCATCTGAAGTTTGTGAATTATATTGCATTTTCAGATGGTTCCCAGTGCAGGCCAATGGCCCAGGGCACATTTGCACTTCCAAGCAATTGCCATGCAAACCTTACCTGTGAACTTCCGAAGGGGATTCCTCAGCGCATCTTTGGGGTACTCCTCAATCCGAGCTGGGGAGATTGAGAGTTAAGGCCCAACATATTGAGGGACCCAGGTTTTCCCCTTCGGGTGACTTTCTAATGGCAGGGCTGTCTGGAAGTCAATTATGTGGGTGAAAACTGAGCACATTCATCCATTCTGTTATTGAATGGACACAGAGGATCAACTGGTCAGTACAATGCCAGACTACAGCTAGAATACCTGTCTTGGTATTAATTTAGATCAGATGTAGAATGATGTTCAGAGATTGTTCACTAGCAGCAGAGTGTGGGGGATGAAGGAAAGAGAAAGGTGAATGGAGACCAGGCCAGGGCCTGTATTCCACAACTAAATAATATTAGTACAGTAATCAGGATCACTGGGTCAGAACGCACTCTTAATAGAGAGTCATTTATTTGGGAGCATTTTACAAATTGGGGCAGAGTTATTTATACAAAGAAACAGACAGTTGTCTCCCCTCTTATCCCAGTAAAACTAACATTTACTGGATGTGCTTTATTTATGAAGGTCAATTATAATAAAACCTGTTAATATAGTAGCTTCATTCATACTGTCTCTGGGTGGAACCATTCTAATGGACTTTGAATGCCTTTGTTGAGGTCCATAAGGGCACAAGCAAAAGGCCCTTTGAGCCTGCTCTATCATTCAGTAAGATCAGGGATGACCTTCTACTTCAACTCTGCCTTCCTGTACTATTTCTTTCATTCTTAGTACTCAAAAGTCTATTAATCTCTGTTCTGAATATACTGAACAATGGAGCATCCACAGTCCTCTGGAGCTGAGAAATCCATAGGTGAGAATGACAGTGTTTTGTGGTCTGGCAAGGTGAAACCATGGCAAAGGTTCCTAAAGCCGATAAGCGCAATCAGCCCACGAGTAACATATATTCTCACGCAATCTAAAGGGCATCCAAGTCATGCTGGGAATAGACTGCCTACTTTCCCTCTTATCCATGAAAAATATATGGTACATGGAGATCCAACAATAGGGAGTAAAAACAGAAAAACAAGTTTGCTTTTCAATGATTATTAATAGTTGCCAATAGCTATTAAGGTACCAGAATATTGGATGTAATGGGAGTTATGTTTCTTGGATAAAACTACAAGCACTTTTACTATCCTGAGCATTTTATGTAATTCTAGGTGCACCTTGGCTAAAAGGACAGGGTTAAGATGTTGCCTCAGACATTGCTTCTTCACTTCTAACATTTTTGGTCCTCACCCAATGACCTACCGTAGTTCCTGCTTTCAGACTCAGCGAGAGTCCATCCCGGCATCACCGTCCATGAAGAGCAGCTTCACCAGAATCCCTGAGTAATAGGGTCCAAACACCATCCTGTTGTGGTGCAGTATACGACTAAAAATGCAGCCAATCTCCTTGAGCTCTGCCTGAACTGGAGCAAGCCCCCCTGGGAGAGCAGGAAGGCAGTTCTGTGGACCCGGGATGTTGAGAAAACCCTTCAGGTATGAGTGGATCCGCTCACCTACAGAAAGAGATCTTGGACAATGAGACCAGCTAAATAACAACACATAGGAGTCCAGCAGCGTAGGGCCTAGCAAGGCATGGTCTAGCAGGCAGTGCAGAAGAAGATTAAAGAAAAACTATGAGTATTAAAAAGCATGAATTGTTCTCAGATAATATATGAAACACGTTTCAATATAAATACAGTGATAGCAAAATATATTTACCTTCAAGCAGGAATTTGGTGGGGTCTTGAGCCCAGAGACTAAGGTCTGGTAAATGGTGGAGATATAAATGTTTCATTTAAACTGCGCAGATGTTTGAATCATGTTTGGTTGAATTATCCAGATGTTTGGATTGTTTTGCAACGAGCAAGATCTGTGGATAGTTACCTCTTGTGCCAAGATCAATGGGAAAAAACGTATTGGTGAACATTCCCTACCTACAGCATATTCCTAATTAATGGTGTGAATGTTGATAATATTTCTCATAAGCCCTTGATTCTGTTTGTAGAAACTTACTGTAAGCTGTTGTTCCCTCTGCTCCATTTTCTGCTCTAGGCTCTGACCTGTACTGGGGTTCAGCTCTGCAGATGTCAGTGTCTTTTGGCATTTTACCAATTTTACGTCTGATCAAAGACAATTGTGACAGGCTGGGAGGGCAGAGGGCATCATAACTGATGGGTGGGAACGCTGACTGATTTTCTCTCCTATACGGGCTTTATGGCCAATTTGCTGCTCTGCCTGAGGTCAACTCATTCAGCACAGTGTGCTTGTGACAGGTGTCAGGTAGAAAATACAATTGAGAACAAAGCAGAATGCAGGAAGTTCAGAGGAGAGGCGAAGAAGCTATTAAGAGAAGCAAAGACTGGCAGCCAACATAAAGGGGAATCCCAAAGTCTTCTATAGGCACATAAATAGTAAAAAGGTGGTAAAAGAAGGAGTATGACCGATTAGGGACCGAATGGGGGATTTACACATGGAGACAGGGGGCATTGCTGAGGTATTTGGATCTGTCTTTACCAAGGAAGCAGATGATACCCAGGCCAAGATGACAGAGGAGGAAACTCTTGTCGCTAGAAGGATTCAAAATGGATAAGGAGGAAATATTAGATAAACTGTCGGTACTTAAAGTTGACAAGGCACTGGGATCAGATGAGAATATTGAAGGAAGCGAGAGTGGAAATTTCAGGGGCACTGGCCATAATCTTTCAGTCTTCCCTAGATTCGGGGAGGTGGCGGAGGACTGGAGAATTGCAAACATTACGCCCTTGTTCAAAACAAGTTGTAATGATAAGCCCAGCAATTACAGACCAGTCAGTTTAACTTTGGTGGTGGGGAAGCTTCTAGAAACAATCAATTTGGGTTGCTTAGGATGAGCCAGCATAGATTTCTTAAGGGAAAGTCATGTTTAACTAACATAATAGAGTTGTTTGAGGAGGTAACAGAGAGAGTTGATGAGGGTAAAGCTATTGATGTGGTGTATAAGGACTTTCAAAAGGCATTCGATACAGTGCTGCACACAGACTTGTGAGAAAAGTTATAGTTCATGGAATAAAAGGGACAGTATCAATGTGGATGCAAAATTGACTGAGGAATAGGAAACAGCGAGTAATGGTTAATGGATATTTTTCAGGCTGGAAGGAGGTTTGTAGTGGAGCTCCCCAGGGGACGGTATTGGGACCCTTGCTTTTCCTGATATATATTCATGATCTAGGTCTTGGTGTGCAGGGGGCAAGTGTGGATGATACAAAACTGTGAAACACTGTAAACTGTAAAGAGGACAGTGTAGAACTTCAAAAGGACATAGACAAGTTGGTGGAGTGGGCAGATAGGTGGCAGATGAAGTTCAATGCAGAGAATTGTGAGGTGATTCATTTTGATAGGAAGAACATGGAGAGACAATACAAAATAAGGGGTACAACTCTAAAGGGGGTACAGGAGCAGAGGGACCTGGGTGTGTATGTGCATAAGTCATTAAAGGTGGCAGGACAGGTCGTGAGAAGAGTGGATGTATACAGTATCCTAGTCTTTATTAATAGGGGCATAGAGTACAAGAGCAAGTTGGTTATGCTGAACTTGTATCGGACACTAGTTAGACCTCAGCTGGAGTATTGTGTACACTTCTGAGTGCCAAACTTAAGGATGGATGTGAACGCATTAGAGAGAGATGAGAAACTTCAGTTATGAAGATAGATTGGAGAGATTGGGACTGTTCTCCTTGGAGAGGAGAAAGCTAAGGGGGGATTTGATAGAGGTATTCAAAATCATGAGGGGGTGGGAGATCGCAGATAGCTTGTAAAAAGATCAAGAACGAGAGGGCATAGATTTAAAGTGATTTGCAAAAGAAGCAAATGCGATGTGAGAAAAAACTTTTTCACACAGCAAGTGGTTCGGGTCTAGAAGGCACTGCCTGGAAGTGTGGTGGAGGCAGGTTCAACTAAGGCATTCAAGAGAGCATTAGATGATTATTTAAGTAAAAACAATATGCAGGGTTATGGGGAAAAGAAAGGAGGATGGCACTGAGTCATAATGCTCATTCGGAGACACCGTGCAGACACAATGGGCTGAATGGCCTCCTTCTGCACCGGAACAATTCTGTGTGATTATGATTCTGAGAATCAAAATCCATCCTGGGATCGTGCTGGTCAGCGTGCTTCAGTTCCACAATGGGCATAGCATGAACTAGCTGAGCCATTCTGGACATTATTAATGCTGATTATAAATGGAAATTTTGTTATAATTCACATCAGCTCTGAGTAAAGAACAACAACACATTTTTTTTAAGTAGCGATGACAAGACAGCTTAATATCATTCAAAAAATTGCCTCAGCTTCACTGATCACACTCCAGGAGTACTTGGCTTACTTTGAAAATTGTACAAACGACTCACCTATCAGGTTACGAATGACATTGTCTCTCTGTGTAATGCTTCTGATTTGTCCTTTTAAAATGGCTTCTTGCTCGCTTGTCAGAGGAGTGCATCCATGTTCAGGAAGTGACTTGACCTCTCTATATATCTGGTCGCTGACTGCAAGTAGAGATTCTTCTAACCTGAATATGGTGGAGATTAACAGGAGCAGCAAAACAAGAATCTTTTAATCTACTGTTTTCTGTTGATAATGATGGAGAGGGATCCTTTGGTTATATCACCTTTTCAGGATTCAAAATCAAAGCCTCAGCTGTTTGAGGCTGTAAAGACCAAAGCTTCAACTGGGCTTGTGATTTGGGAAGAAAACGGCAATGGCAGGAAATCTCCTCCCTTCAAACGCCTATCCTCCTGTTAGCGATCCAAACAGGTAAAAGGAGCAGAGCCCAGATGGTCCCTTACACTGAACGGAACACGGAACATGGCCATAGGACTAGGAGGAGGGACTTAAAATAGAGGCAAGGAGGAAAACAAACAAAAGAAATCTGGTTTAAGTTAACATTTTTTAAAATATGTGTGAGAATACTCCCAACAAGAATCTCAGAATGAAGGCAGCTTTCTCCTCATGCATGTTTGTGGAAAGGTTGTAGGAATGAGTAAAAATCTGATGATGGGTCCAAGCTGTTGCCTTGAGGGCCCCTGCAGAGGTTTGGCATCAGATTTAAGTTGTTTTAAGATATAAAATATTCTGGGAGAAATAAAAATTACCCCCTAATTTCCAAAAACAAAACCTCCCTAACAGTGAAAATAACTCCTATTTTGAAACTATTGTGCACAAAAGAGAAGAGAAATTAGTTTATATCGAAATGTGAAGCAGGGGTTGCTCTATATCCAAGTATCCATTTTCCCAGCAGTGGCCATTTTGTTTTCCTCAGTTGTCAACATAGCCCACTCTGATGCAAGGTCTTTGAGCTAAACCATTGGGCTGGATTTTACCAGCCCCATGGCAACGGGCTGACATCTTCCCTTCACCCGCAGCAGGAACCTCAGAGGCCAGGGCCTCTACCGGGCAGTCAATTCAGGCAATTAAGGGCACAAGTAAGGGCCACCTCCCGCCCCTGCTGGCATTCTACTGCCATCGGGTGGGGCCATTGCCACGTGGAGAGACAGCCAGGTAAACTCCGACAGTCTCCCAGCAAGTTCACAGGCGTCCTTCTTTATGGTTGTTCCATGGCTCACGGAGGTGACCCCTCCCAACAGTAATAGCTACCTCCATGGCTGTGGCTCCGCTACTTGAAGATGCCTCCACCCCCACCCCACCGCCGGGGCCTGCCTTCCTGCCCTGACTCTGGCTTGCTGAAAAGAATGTACTTTGTCTTTGAGGGGATCTTGTCATGGAGGTACCCTCTTCTTTATGCTGCAGTCTCAGCAGTGGCCACCTCTAGTGGTGGCGCTGCTGAGGCTGTTAGCCCTCTGATTGGGCCAGCAGCTCTGGGAGTAGACTGCTGCCCCTAATTGTACAGCAGTCCCAGCGGGTGGGTGGCCTCTTAATTAGCCACCATCAGTAAAATTCCTCCCTAGGATTCCACATCCCGCTGGCACCGGGTCAACTTCCGCTTTACGTCCTGGTGGTAGGACTTGTTCCCTGCTCGAAAAATTCAGCCCATTAACTCTGTTTCCCTCTCCACTTATGTTGCCTGGGCTTTTAAGGTTGTTTCCAGTATTTTATGTTCTAAATACCGTCCAATTAGCTGGATGATTGGTTTATTGGTTCGAGCTGATTGGAGGTGTGTTTCGCAACTGGGACCAACTCCCAGGCAATCCAGAAAAAGAGAAGAGAATCATAACTCGAATTAACAGCTGTAGATATTTCCACTTAATACCTCATCAGAGGTAAGCACCAAGGTGCCTAGATGTGCCACGTAAGTTGTGGGTCAGAAAGCATTGGTAAGGTTAAGTTCTGTAATGTTTCTTGATTTATATGAAACTTCTGTATTCTGCCCTTCTTACATAGATTATGACAGGTTTAGATAAGGTAGACAAAGAAATGTTGTTTCCATTAGCTGATGGTACGAGGACTTGGAGATACAGATTTAAGGTTTTGGACTAGAGATGCAGGGGTGATGTGAGATCTTTTTTACACAGCAAGTGCTAATGACCTGAAACTCACTGCTTACTGGTATGGTGGAAGCTGAGATAATGAATAATGTCAAGCTCTCGAGGGAAATACAGGGCCGTGGGGATACAGCAGGGGAAGGGAAGTGATTGGATTACTCAATGGAGAGCCAGTATGGGTTGAATGGTCTCCTTCTGTGCCTTAATGGCTCTATATATCCTTATTTGTCAAAGTTTTTGACCAGCATTTCAGTCTTTTGATGACCTACTTTGCTTATTGCACCTAAAACACATCTAAATTCATGAACAATCATGTATCCTTGTTATATATATGCAAGTCCCATGCCCACCTATGTTGGGCAAACAATTATAAGGTAAGTGACATTCCAAAGGTTCGATAAAAAGACTGGTTCTGAGCCTATTACAGTCAACCTTCAGTTACACTTTTTAGCTTTACACTCCAAAATGCCTCTGATAGCCCTGAAAGTGAATGAACCTGGGAAGGTTTTCTTAGTTTAAAATGAGGCCTTTCCCATGGTTAACCATCCACATTTGATAAATGAAGTAGGGCCATTACGACCAGGTTAATTTGCTAGCAAAGCAGGTGTGGTGGGATCATTAACATACAAAGCCTGAACTGAGAAGGTGAGCCAGGATTTCGAGGCCCATGGCTGATGAAAGTCAGAGAGAACATGGAGCTCCCTGGCTGGAGAAGGCAAGACTAAATAGCCCAAGCTTGGAAGGATTTCTTTACATAGAGAATGATTGAAAGCTGTAACGTGTTGCTTGGTGGAGTGTTAGAGGCCAGGACCGCACATTTAAAAGACACTTCAATGCTGAAAAGGGAAGGCTGTAGAATTAGTGTTTTGGAATGATGGAATCAAATAGGACGAAAGAGCCTCCTACTTCCAACCCTACCATTTGATCTTAACACAAGGTGAGACTGAAACTAGAGATGCTGTGCATTAGGCTGTCAGCCTTCCACAGTCACTGTGAAATAGTGGACCACACGGGTGTCTCTCTATACTCTCACAGCTGAAAGTTGTTTTGCACCTTGCAACATTTTCAGTTGCGTACACTGAAGGGATAGAGTTGTAATTATAGCAAGCGTTGAAAAATATTCCGTCTCTGCTGTCACTTCCTGGAGACACAGGTGGTCAGATTAACTTACTTGTGGTTCAGCCCATCCAACAAGGCACAAGTGACCTGCTTTACTTTATCTACAAACCCAGGCAAACCACAAATGGCTGCTCCTACTGTATTACTGGTTACCAATAGGATGGAGGCCACCAGGGTCAGCTGGTCGACTCTCTGTTGCAGTTCCTGTAGACGTGATCTGTCCATCAGCACAGTCTGTGTGGGGAGGAAAAAAAATATGTTGGTTCATGTTATTTATCAACGGGAAGACTGTAACTCCCAATAAATCACTGCTGTACAGTGGAATTGAGGGATCGCCTGAGCAGTGTTAGCTCATTTAAAAAGTATTAAGTCAGTTAAGGCTGTCTTCTTTTCACGTCAGTGATGATTAACTAGAACCATCCAGCCCAACTGTTGCATGTGTTAGAAAAGGACCAGGCAGACTATGGGCTATGGGGACATGAGTAGGGAGGGAAACCAATAACTGATTGTCATTGAATGATCTTTGCTGGACAACATACGGTGTGCATGTTGAGACTGTTATTTGCTGTGATCTATGAATAGCTTACTAACACCCACAGCATGGACTCACACCCGAAGGGCCACATGGTCACGATATCAAAAGGTCTGCCGGCACCCAGGAACTGTGTCCTGGACCTTCAGGAAAAGAAGGGAGATAAGAGCAACACAAAGAAAAACCTGGCCTGATAAAAGTGTTTATCGCTCCGAAAGTAACCTTGGTGATAAGTGAAGGTTTTGCCATCTTTGGGGAAGAATGCAATTCAGCACCTCCAAACCCAGAGCAGTGTTTGATTGTGCTGAACTTTATTTTCAGAACAACTTTTCTGTCAGAGACAGTGAAGATGAAGAAGTTCCCGATTTGCAGGTGACTTCAATTATATTTTGGAGGCTGTATTCCTGAGCGGTTTCATTTCTCCATTTTAATTGTTTTTTTCCCATCTCAGTGCTTTGCCCCTCCCCCATCACAATCTGCAAATAATTTCATTTTGATACTCTGTTTACGTAGAAAGGGAACTCATTCTGATAAAACTGGTGGGAGCGGGGAGACGAGGAGCCAACAATGTTAATTTTCTTTTCTGTGGGTGCAGGCAGGTGTGATGTTGGCTCCAGAAATGATGGACAGTTTCAGGTGCAGACAGTACCATTCATTTACTCTTAATAGATGACTTGAAGCACCCTATCATCAAAATAAACCTGAACTTTAATGACTATTTTGAATTTAAATTGTTGGAGGAATGATCTGCATGAGGCAGACAGCCTCCCAGCTTCTTGACAAGGGATCAGGAAACCCATTCGCCGTTGTTGTACTTGGAGTGAGTCTTGCCATCAGTGCTGCCAACTGCCAATTGCAAAAGTCAACTGCTAAATAGATGCTATTCTATTTCTTTCAACTTGTTTATTTTTCTGATGTTCGATGGCCTTTCGGGATTAATTGTGCAGAAGGTATTATGGAACCTGACACTATCTCCAGAGACGGCCTTGCACTTTACAAAGCCCTATGGAGCAAAAGGTCATGAGGCCCACCTCACAGTTGATCAGCAAATATGGGCCTTATATGCAATTGCCAAGAATTGTTCTATTTTGGTCAGGGGACTAGGCTGAGTCTGACACTAGGCCTCGTCACCCCGGTCTCTCCCTGAAGCCACATGAAACGCTCCCACCTGTCAATAGGAATTATGTACAAGACCACACCAGAACAATGCCAGAGCATGACTGAGTAGGGGAAGGTGGGAGAAGGAGAGAGCTCAGTTCCATCACTGTCATGACAAACTGGCTCCACACATGCATACCAATTGGACTGAGAGTGTCCTACAAAGGCTGTGTATGTCCTTGTCTTCTCATTACATGTGTTTTTTTCCATGTTGCTGCACTGCTGAAGTTAACATGTGCGTTCATACAATAATGTGGAGCTGTTAGGTCATGTCGATTTTATGTGTCCTGGGTCAAAGAGATCGTAAGTGAAAGGCCCAAGAAGACCTGCACAGGTGTAGTTGAGGAGCAGAGGCTGTATGTTACCAAATTGGCAGCATAGGCCCAAGGCTGGCCTTAACTTAAAGTAACACAATCACTCAACAACATGATTGTCTATTGATACTAATTCAGTCCCTACGTACCATATGATGCAATACCCTCTATTAATTAGAAGTTATAGGGCTAATTTAATTGATTCTGGCACACTTACAGCATCTTAAACGAGGAAATGGAGAGGTGGTGTATAAGGTACTTCAGTTAAGTCCATGAAGTTTGTCCTGTCAGTTTATGGTTGTTCACCTTTATTGAGAGTACTGTCCACTTGCAGCACAGAGCAGGCTATCTGCATACCCCAGCCTGGCAACAACAATAATTGAAGGGCACAGCACTTCTTAACATGTTTGAATGGGCATTCTCCGCACACTGGTGACTTACAGCTTACCTCTGGATAAGTATCGGTGACTTGGTCCCATTTCAGCAAGTTCATGAAGCCTTGATTCAACACCATTATCGGGCTCACCACTGCTGGACAGTTGCCATGAGATGATGAGACTGAATTGACAGTTTCTTCTGTTGCTGCCTTCAGCCATGCAGTCGTGTGCTCCAAAGCATCTGAGAAGTGGGGAAAGGAGGAAGGTAACAATGGCATGATAGGAAACTACTGTTACACAGGCTCAATTACCTGTTGCCTTTACCAACTGAGCCATATAGACCCAAAAGGTCCATGGTTTGATTCCTGACCTGTGAAGAGATCTGCAAACAATTTTAGATCTTGTGGGGGGAAAGAAATATAACAATGCAATGTTGGTCAGGATACAATATCTTTTTTTTAGGTGGCATGTGGGGGGGCTGTTGAAATTGAACTGAGGATCTGATTCTGAAAAATGATTTTAATCCATGGGGTCGAGAACAATTTAAGCTCATATGCATCAAACGTTAAGGCCTAGTTTACAGTGTGAAGCCTCAGCTCACAACAGACCTTCACCACTACTTCCCTTGATGCCTTTCATCTGATTTATTTTAGTATGTAAGGCTGTAGGTAGAGTCTTAGCAAATTTAAAAGTTGGATTTACTCTGTCTCTTAAATATCCACAAAATAATTGTATTTAACTCTCCTTTGGAGGAGGGAGGAATCACTCTGACAACAATATGTGCAGCAACATTGCAACTGCATCTGGAAATAAGGCATTAACAATTTAACAACCAGAGCAATTCATTCCTCACTCCCCACCCCCTCGTCTCCACATTCTCCCTTCATTTTGAGCACACAACTCCTGCTTCCCAGTTCTCAGGCAATTCTTTGCATGAACTCTCTTTAGTCCCTGCAGCTTATCTTCTCAATAGCTCAGTGCCAGGACAGGCTGAGCAATGAGCCTTTCAATGAGTTGCTTACTGGGCTGTTTGTCGAGGAACTCCTGGAACTTGCTGCGTTCGTATTGGATAGACTCTTGTTGTAGATGAGGCTTCAAGGTTTTCATGGTGAAGTTTGCCATGTCGATCTTCATCAGGTCAAGCACACGGAAGATTTCCCTAAGTGATGATAAAGTCAGACCGATTAGAGATTTCATTCCTCTCTTGGCATTATAGGCTGTTTCACTCTGATATGCTTAGTGAACACCTAAGCAGAGTTACTAACTGCGAGAAAGCAAATAAATTGTGAGACGTTTCACTAGGTGATCTCTTGAACATATTTAAAAACGAATGAACATAAGAGGCCACAGATGATTTGTTATGAAGTTTTACTGTGAAAGTTTAACATCCTTTAACAGTGTAAAATTACAAGGTTCTGACCTAATCAATTAATTTAGATGGCTTATACTGATAACACTGCAGCCTAGAGTTGATAATCCCACTGGTGGATTTGATGACTTTATAAAGTGCATGGGTATGTAGCGAATGGATAATAATCATCATCGGAAGAGCTGATCCAGAAGAGACTGTAACTGGAAATGTGGTAGAACTTAGAGGATGCAGCTTGTGTTTGAAGGGACAGCTCCGATATTTACTGGGCTGGGTTTTGGGAGCAGAGGGAGGGGAGTTTTGATTGGAAGTCCAGGTTTTTCCACCACTGTGAAGTTTTTTGAGGTAAGCTTTGAGGTTTTTAAAATTTTAACTTCCTATCCAATCCAAACACACTTGCTTTTTGGGCTTAAAGTTGCTCCATTATTGCAGTGAGCGAGTGGCCAAACTATGGAACAGGATAACTAGGGAGATGGTGGAAGAAGACGGTATTGATTCATTTAAATGCAAATGAGATTTCTTTCAATATTACTATTTTTGGATACAGTAAATGAGTAAGTTGAGGTAGGGCATATGGTAATTGTAGCATATTCGGGAGGAAAAGGCAACTATGGATCTATGGTTCCCAAAGCTTACTGCCACTGGAGATTTCCTCACCACATGGCTAGGTCTGTGATAAACTAATTGATAGAGATTAATTGCTAAGGAGTCATCAACAACTCCATTACTGTTTTATCATGCAACGGCCAGGAACTGATGGTCTGAATGACCTGTTTCCATGCCCTACATTCTTTCTAATGGATGGATCTTGATCTTCTTTTGTGTAGCAATTACTATATTCCTAATGAAATTGTTTCCTTGGTATGTGGGAAACTTCTAGAATTGATTATTACAAATTGGTTGAACATTTATGGAGATATAAACAATCTGGCAAAAGCAAGCATAGATTTACAAAAGGAAATCACACCTGACTTAGTATAAGGATCCAGAACATAAAGGGTTAATGTGGAGCTGAGTACAGTACTGCCCACACAGTGATGTAACACATGACTCATACCTAGAGGTCAGTTTAATTGTTGGACAGAGCCATGTGTAGAAGCAAGCATGGAGACAGCTCCTAGCTTGGACCTTTGTATTTCGTTTCTAGTAGTTAATAAATACTTACTGTTGAACTACCTAAGTCTGTGAATACCTTAATAATATCTACTGAACTTTGCCCAACACCTTGCAAGATGATTAACATAGCAGAATTTTGTGATAAAGTAACGAAAGGTGAATATGTGAGGGAAGTTTGCACGCAGTTTATTTGGATTTTATGTGAATAGTTGCAAGAATATTGCTTGATCTGACTGCCTTGGACAACAACAACAACTTACATTTATATAGCACCTTTAATGTAGCAAAGCACCTCACGGCACTCCGCAGGAGGGTTAACAAACAAAACCTGACACTGAACCACATAAGGAGATAGCAGGACAGGATCAAAGAGGTACACTTTGAAGACTGTCTTTGAGGAGGCAGAGAGGCCTAGGAAGGAAAGTCATAAGAAGAAACGACATCATACCCTCACACGTCCTCCCCCCTCCAAACATACCTGAAGAGTGATACAGTCCCTGTGAGGCCTTTCAGCTTCTTAATCTCTGCATCCCTGACTGGCGCACACAGATTTGCCATCATGCCTATGATGAAGCTGGACAATTGCTGGATATCCAGTGCATTATGCTGAGCTTGCTGCTCAATCAACTCCATGTCCAGCATTTCACCGATCTGGGTCCGTAAACGGGTGTGACCAGGAAGCAGGAGAGCCAATAGTGACTAAAGAGAAGAAAAACAGCAATAAGTAAGTTTCAGTTCAAATCAGCAGCTCTACTCCTCTCTGACACATCTCTTCTTTTGTTAAATTCCCAAGATATAAATTCATGGATCCAACTGTGAAGATTATGTACCTTGTAACACCTTAACCTGGCAATGATTGTGTGATAGTCTGGTCTCCTGCTTGGATGGCTTATACTCTTCAGGTTTGATATTATGTGTTTATCAAGAATCAAGTGTGTTGTGTGTTTTAAAAGAAGTGCCAGTTTTATCTTATTGATAAACCTATGAAGGCAAATGTCCACAGTGCAAGACAGCTTCCCAATTAAAAACAATAAGACAGAAATGAGCATAAAATGAAACTATCGTGATTAGATGAAACATTCTTGGGTTGCAAGACATTGGGCTGAATTTCATGGGGGCATGGGGTGCGCATTGCTCGCCCCTCCATTCCAAGAGTCGCAGGTGATGGAGCTAAAAAACAAGCCCGCCCGTTAATGATAATGCACTGCCAGCAGGTTAAACAGGCTGAGAGTGGGACTTCTGGCTCTCAGTCGGAGGAAATCCTGCCCTCGAGATCTGCCAGACAATCTGATTGGCTGGCAGCTCAAGGAGTCCCTGCAGTGCCAGGACAGAGTAGTGGGCGCAGCTGGGACTGCAAGCAGGCCCACAAAGAACATGCATGCATCACAGAACCAGTGGAGTCCCCGGCTTTTAAGGCAGGGAAGGGATTGTGCAGTCTAGTGGGGGTAGGTTCTGGAAGCCAGGTGGGCAGGAACAAGGGCTGAGGGGGTTACATCTTGGGGGGGGGGAATTGCTGCCAATGCACAAAGGGCACCCCCCAAATGGCATGCCCCCTTACCGCCTTTCTTCCAGCCTTTCCACAACTTTTTTCCAAAAGTGGACTCCCCACTCCCACTTACCTGTGCATGTCAACCGTTTTAGGATGTGGGCAGTGTGAAATATGGGTCAATGAGCTTGGTAACAAGCTCAATTGCCCATTAATTATTTTTGCAAAAATGGTGGGCGTGGCACCAATTTTGCCACCTGCCCACCAACTGTATTATGGGGACTGGGACTGGGTCAGGGATCGATGGGAAGGTGGTAAGCTTTCCACCCCTCGTATTTTATGTGACCCCACCCCCAGCCCGCTGAAAGCATGACCGGTGGGGGTGAGGTGGGACTGTAAAATCTGGCCTCTTGTAGATTGTAGAAAGGAAATAATACTGCAGGAATTAAGGATTGGTCCAATTTTGAGGTTCTGGAAAAGAATAATTTTGAGTTGGAGATGAGGTTTTTATTGTTGTTCTGAAGAAGGGTTGGACAATCCTCCCTGAATCGGAGTCTTTTGATTTTACCTCTGGTCCCCTCTAGCCACTGGCTGGCTTATCTCATTTGCATGTGACCCGATGTATGGTATAGGTCATTGCACATTGAAGGCATCAAGACAGATTTGAAAGAACTGGACCAAGACAGCCAGGAAAATGGGAGATTATCTACCGGGGGCTCATCCTGTACGAGGTACAAGAGAGAGCAAAATCCTAACTGGTGAAATGCAGGTTTGAGCGCTTTACCTGCTTGAGTCACATTTCTAGTGCTTCTTTTATCTTTATGACTGGGTGAGAACAATTCAGTATGGGCGCATTAAATGTTCCTATGTGAGCTGTGCCAATCAGGATATCTATCCTTTGTATATTCTTTATAAATCAATAGCTGAAAAGGAGATTTTAAATCTGCTCTGATAACCTTATTCATTGTAAGTTTCTTTTCAATTCTATTTGGTTGCTACCAGATTTATGCTGAATGATTCGGCGGCTATCATAGAGGATTATCTATTCTAGCCATCTCTGGCTACAATATTCGAGGGAACACTGAAATTAGTTTGAGACTCTGTTTAGTGGATTCTGAATACTTGTTAAGAGCAGAGAAAATGCCATGTAGTTGCTTTGGTAGAAAATATTTTTGGCAGTGTTAGAAAATTCCATTTGCAAACTAGGCTGGTCCTAGTTTTCAAATTGGTCATGGCAGATATATAGATTTCCCAGCTTTTAATTGAAGTTCCTGAAGTTATCTCCCTGCCTGTCTGTCTGTCTCTCTCTTTCTCCTTTACCATTCTTCCCTCAGGTTCTTCACATATTCCTTTCCTACACTAGAATCTCTGTGTAGTCATTTACCAGGATAACTTTCTCAGGGCTCATCATAGGCCTTGTGGGTTGGTAAGGGAGGGCTGTCCCCCAGCCCTGCTATAAGGTATAAGATTGGCTGAACTACCAGAGAAACAGCCCAAAGAGCTGGAAGCTCAGTTGTCACCACTTCTCCAGTGTTTCCCCCAAACCCCTACAGCAGGAGATCAGCGCAACCTCAGCTGAAATTCAGGGCCAGAGTTTCTGCAGAGTGAAGAGTCAATTTCGTGTTTTCTGAAGTATTTCTATGTGCCAGGATGTGAGCAGCTTCTCAAAAACTTTCTCACCCAAGTGCAAGGGTAAATATGGATTTGGCAGTTTTACCGCTAACGTCGCCAATTTGGCACAACTGAGAAGGATTTATAAAGTCACTCTATAGTACAAACTGATTCATTGAACAGATGAACAGCGAATGTGAATGACGCTATAACATTGTAAACAGATGCCTTGAAGTTTCAGTGTTAAATTCCAACCTGTCTTTCCCAAGGAAAAGAATTGAAATCTGGGCCAATTAACTTAGCACCAGCTAAATTTGGTCCACTCCAGCCTGAACTGGATTTCAGTCCATCTCTAGCCCTTACCTCTTTAACTTCCTGCAGCAGCTTTATGGCCTGGGAGTATTGTGGTGGTGTCTCATTTAACTGGGCTTGCAGACTATCCCAGAAAGCTTTGTGCACAATCTCCTTCACTCTTCTTTCCAAACTGTGAAAAAAATGCATAGGTGTTTAATGGAAAATTTCCCTGTGACTACATCTTTTAAGAAAGAGATGCCAAAGGAGTTGCCATATCATAGAACCACTGCAGCACAGAAGGAAGCTGCTGCAGTCCATGTGGTGTATGTACACCCACAGTGCTGTTAAGGAGGCCATTCCAGGATTTTGACCCAGAGACGATGAAAGAACGGTGACATTGTTCCAAGTCAGATTGGTGAGTGACTTGGAGGGGAACTTGCGGTGGCAATACTCCCATGCGTCTGCTACCTTTGGCCTTCTGAGTGGTAAAGTCATGGATTTGGAAGGTGCTGTCGATGAAACCTTGGCAAGTTGTTGCAATGCATCTTATAGATGGTACACTGGCAGCCCGGGTGAGCAGTGTAGGAGGGAGTGAGTGTTTAAGGTGGTGGATGTGGTACCAATCAAGCGGGCTACTTTGTCTTGGATAGTGTTGAGCTTATTGAGTGTTATTGGAGCCGCACTCATCCAGGCAAGTGGAGAAAATTCTATCACTCTCCTGTCTTGTTCCCAGTAGATGGTGGACAAGCCTTGGGGAGTCAGAGGATGAGTTAATCACTGCAGAATTCCTAGGCCAGGATTTTAGGTTAGCCTGACATCTGTCATAGGGAAACTGCTAGAATCCATTATTAAGGAGGCTATAGCAGGATACTTAGAAAATCATAGTTTGATCAGTCAGAGTCAACATGAGTTTGTGAAATGGAAATTGTGCTTAACTAATTTATTAGAATTTTTTGAGTAAGTAACATGCAAGGTGGATAAAGGGGAACCTGTAGTTGTGGTGTACTTGGATTTCCAGAAGGCAATTTGATAAGTTGCCACATCAAAATTTAGTACAGAAGATAACATTACATGGTTTAGAGGGTAACTTTAGCATGGATAAAGGATTGGATAGCTCACAGGAAGTGCAGAGTAGGGATAAATGGGTATTTTTCAGGTTGGCAAACTATCACTAGTGGAGTGTCACAGGGGTCAGGGTTGGATCCTCAGCTATTTACAATCTATATCAACCATGTGGATGAAGGGACCAAATGTATGGTAGCTAAATTTGCCGATGACACCAAGATAGGTAGAAAAGTAAGTTGTCAACAGGAAGGAGAGAGTCTACAAAGGGATATAGCCCCGTTAACTGAGTGGGAAAAAGTTTAGCAGATGGAGTACAATATGGGAAAATGTAAACTTGTCCACTTTGACAAGCAGAATAGAAAAGCAGTATACTACTTAAACGGGGAGAGATTGCATAACTTGGTGATATGGAGTGATCTGGGTGTCTTGGAACATGAATCACAAAACATTAATATGCAGGTACAGCAAGTGATTAGGAAGGCTAAAGGAATATTGGCATTAATTGCAAGGGGAATGGAATATAGAAGTAGGGAAGTTTTACTGCAGCTGCATAAGGCACTGGTGAGACCACACCTGGAATACTGTGTACAGTTTTGGTCTCCTTATTTGAAAAAAAAATATAATTGCATTAGAAGCAGTTCAGAGGTTAATAGCACTAATTCCTTAGTAGAAGGGCTTATCATATGAAAAGAGTTTGAACAGGTTGGGCCATTACCCATTGGAGTTTAGAAGAACGAGATGTGATCTTATTGAAACATATAAGATCCTGAAGGGACTGGATAGGGTAGACACCAGGAGGATGTTTCGACTTGTGAGAACCAGGGGACACATTCTAAGAATAAGAGGTCTACCATTTAAGATGGAGATAAGGAGATTTTTTTTCTCTCAGAGGATCATTAGTTTGTGGAATTCTCTTTCCCAGAAAGCAGTGGATGCTGGACCATTGAATTTGTTCAAGGTAGAGTTAGACAGATTTTTGATAGATAAGGGAGTCAAGGGTCATTGGGGCAGATGGGAAAGTGGAATTGAGACACATCCAGACCAGCCATCACCTTATTGCATGGTGAAGCAAGCTCGAAGGGCTAAATGGCCTACTTCTGCTCCTAAGTCCTATGTTCCTTTGTTTATGGGGCAGCGGTGGCCCTGGCTACCAGAAGGAAGTCAGGGGCAACCCCGCCTCAGCCAGTCATGGAAGCCCCGACTGCATTGTACATTCCTTAGGCATTTAATTGCCTGCAGTCGAGGCTTCTTCCCCTTTAAGAGAGGATGACCCACCCTCAAAAGCTCTGGCCAGTGAAAGGCCAGCCACATGGAGGAGATTCTAGAATTAAGTTGAGTTTGTGGGGTCCACCAGGGCCAATCAGACAGGCCCCAGTGAGGAGGGTGGGGAGATTAGTCGTGAGAATGGAGGTGGAGGATCTTTCAGCAGGGCTGGCACTTGCTGCCGGGGTCGGGGGGGGGCTCCTCTGTGGGTCACGTGGTGCCCCTCCCCCACCTGATTTTACCTGGCCAGTTGCCCCACATGGCAAACTGCCCACCCAAAATACCACCCATTGGTATTAGCCACTAAAGAGCAGGAAGGCCAACTGCCACCTAACTCATCACTTATAAAATACAATGTTTGAAGATGGCGGGGCAAGTTAAGAAGGCTGTTTAACAAAAACTTAGGGGACCCTTGGCTGAGATCACTTTTTTTCTATATTTTTACCTCATCCCTCGAAGCCTGGGCTCCCTCTGGGCTTTGGCTGCTCTGCTGCTCTGCCCTGAGTTTGTTCAGGTCTGCATTCCTTATCTCTCTAATTATAAAAGAGCAGTGGTTCTAGCAGCTTCCCTTGGAAGGTACCACTGCACATTTCCCTCCAGTCTGAAAAACAGCCGTTCATCACCACTCTCTGCTTTCTGCTGATTTGCCAATTTTCCATCCACATTGCTACAGTCACTTTATTTCTGTCTGCTCTACGTTTAATCATTTTCAAAGCTCAGTTCCTAACTTATTCCCCTTTGCCCATCTCACCCTTTTTATTTTATTCATTCATTTTGTCACAGCCTTTTTCATTTCCATTTTTTAAACACTCTTCCTGGACCATCACCACAATCATCAACCTCCAAGTTGCATGGGAGATCCAATCCATTAAACTCCAATGGTAACACCACATCACCTCCCAATAAATGTTGAAGCCACTAATATGGTCAGAGTGCCGCTCTCCCTGCTCATATGAAGAAGCTGATTGCACCAAATAAAATGAGGTCAATCTTTTTGCATGTTTCAGTGGCAAACAGGACTCGTGTTACCAGGAGTGTCTGGGTGACGTTGTCCGATGTCAGCAAGCAGGAAAGTGGTGCTGGCTGCCCAATATACATGAGGAACTTTCCTGGTGTGGTGGTAGAGGCACCGGGCACATGGCAGGGAGGTAAAGGGCACAACGCAAAGGGGACAGGAGAGCTGGGGGTATTGGAAACAAAGCGTAAAGGATACCTCAGTTGTTATTTTGATGGAATAGAGGCCACCCTTTCAACTTCTGTTGCGTTTCGACATTGGTTGGCTTAAGCATTGTTTAGGCAGTCCAGCTGCTTTATGGGGGTGATATGTTTAGTCAGGAGTCTAATGAACCTATGCATACACTCCTTGCCCTGCTTGTGCTTGCAACCTGCATTGGGACACACTGAATTTTCAGCTTGAGGACCATTTTGCAAGGATTCTCAGTCAGCTGTATAACATCACACATATTATACCGCTCCTATCGTTATAAACTAACATACCCTCTGATCTACTGTGAGCATTGTGATGGGAGACTTACTAGAATCTATCACATTTTAACAACTTTGTATATGCGCAGCTTCCAATGTCGCATGCTGTCCAATGCAATTTTTTGTGACATGCTTGGCAAAAAAAGTTATATAGAGAAAAGGCTACCATTGTACAGGGAAACTCTAAGGCTACAGGAAATACTTAAGCCACAATGTCTGCAGTTGGTTACCCAACCTACTTAAGAACTCACCCAGTGTGCACTTGACATCAGTCGGAGGCTGTAGCTTTAAAAGGATTTTGCACTTCAGTGACCGGATAGTACAATTAGACAAGAACTGAGTAGTGCAGTGAGTTCGACACTGGCTTACTGCCTCAACAGTGAATACCACCAAGATACCATATAACCTGCATATTACAGCTGAGCCTAATACCGTCTTCACCAAACTCCAAACACTTGTATATTCAGCATGAGTTATCAGATTGTAATCAGGAATGGGAGCCATATCTGATATTTTCACCCCATCTACTTCCTATCTTGGGAGTACTGAGGCTAACCATAGGATCCCTACTGCCAACCCAATTGAGGTCAGCTGGCTGAGAATTAAGCAGGGATCTTTCTGGTCTATGTGGCTCAATTACTTAGTTGATAACTCTGCAGATTCATCAGGGAGCTCAGGATTAAGTTAATTGTGAAACAAAGCTCAGTAAATTAGGCCTTTACCTGTTCTGAGGAGGTTCTATCTTCTGGATCTGGAAGTTGCTGTTGATAACAATTTCATGTGCCATGGCCATGTTGGACACATCCTGGGCAGTTTCCAGAACTTCCGTCATAGATACTAATCTCGGAGGACTGGCTGTGGAAGGGAAGCAATACAGAGAAGCATTTCTTTACTTTGAAAATGACCATGATACAAGTCCCTAAATCTACAATAAAGTGACCAAGATGCATGTCTCCATAATATTGGAAAAAAAATAGAGATGTTTTTTCAATTAAGAATTGAACTTTTCTGCAGCAAATTCCATAAGCCAATGGCCTAAACCTTTGATTCTCCATTCACCATAATATCTCTTCAGCTGTCAACTTGCTCACAAACTTTCATACCTGTACTTGTAACTCTCTTTTCCCCAGCTAAACCTTCATTGTCTCCTATCATGGTCATTCTCCTTTAACAAGTTCCTTCTTTATTCAAGTTTGAGGGGTGCAGATTTAAGCATATCAACAACAATTTGTATTTTTATGCTGTCTTTAACAGCACAAAACATCCTAAGGTGCTTCACGGGAGTGTTATCAAACAAGATTCGACACCAAGCCACTGAGGAGATATTAGGGCAGGTGAACAAAAGCTTGGCCAAAAAGGTTTTAACGAGTGTCTCCAAGGAGAAAAGAGAGTTAGAGAGGTGTAGTAGTTTAGGGAGAGTTGGAGGGTTGTAAGGAAGTTGTAGACATAGTGAGGAGTGAGGGTCATGGAGGGATTTGAAAACAAGGATGAAAATTTTAAAATCGAGGCATTGCCTAACAGTATAGATCAGTGAGCACAGGGATGATGGGTGAACAGGTGTTGGTGCAAGTTAGGAAATGGCCAAAGTTTTGGATGGCCTCAAGTTTACAGAGGGCAAAATGTGGGAGGCTAACCAAATCTGCATTGGAATAGTCAAGTCTAGTGGTAACAAAGGCATGGTTGAACCCATTCATCCTCAGAGGTTAGTTGATATCTATATGGTGCACTGGAGAATTTGATCAATCCCTATCCTACCATTTTTTCCATTCCTGCATCTTCTTCGATGGACATGGACATCTGAGGACACCAGTTGTTTTATCTGAATAAACATTAAATGTTGCTTTAAAAGGGAATAGACATTGAATTCTGTTCTGAATGTTCTGCCGCACCACTTTACGTTTAAAGAAAGAGAGACTTGCCTTTATTTATTTAGCACTTTTCACGGACATCTCAAAGCATTCTACAGCCATGAAGTACTTTTTTGAAGTATATTCATTGTTGTAATGTAGGAAACATGACAGCCAATTTGTGCCCAGCAAACTCCCTCAAACAACAATGTGATATTAACCAGATAATCTATTTTGTGTGATGTTGGTTCAGGGATAAATTTTGGCCAGGATACCAGGGATAACTCCTCTGTCCTTCTTTCACTGGGATCTTTTACATCTACTCAAGCAGGCAGATGGATCCTTGATTTAATATCCCATCTGAAATATGGCACCTTTGTCAGTGCACCGCTCCCTCAATACTGCATTGGAGTGTCAGCATTAATATTTTCATTTAAGCCCTGGAATAGGGCTTGGACCCAAAACCTTGTGACTCAGAGCCACAGCTAACACTATGCTTTATAAACATCTGTGCAAACTCATTGGAAGAATTGAATGAAATCCCATCGTATCAAATGAGTAATCTTTTCCATCTTTCCTGGTGTCTATCAAATTAATAAAAACAAAAACAAAAAAACTGCGGATGCTGGAAATCCAAAACAAAAACAAAAACAGAATTACCTGGAAAAACTCAGCAGGTCTGGCAGCATCGGCGGAGAAGAAAAGAGTTGACGTTTCGAGTCCTCATGACCCTTCGACAGAACTTGAGTTCGAGTCAAAAAAAGAGTTGAAATATATTTCAACTCTTTCTTGGACTCGAACTCAAGTTCTGTCGAAGGGTCATGAGGACTTGAAACGTCAACTCTTTTCTTCTCCGCCGATGCTGCCAGACCTGCTGAGTTTTTCCAGGTAATTCTGTTTTTGTTTTTGTTGTCTATCAAATTAACTTGGGCCAACTAGCAGCTGAACAAATAAAAACAGGAAAAGCTGGAAAAGCTCAGCAGGTCTGGCAGCATCTGTGGAGAGAGAAACAGAGATAACATTTCGAGTCTGTGTGGCCCTTCTTCAGAGCTCTTCTTCAGGGTCATACAGACTCGAAATGTTAACTCTGTTTCTCTCTCCATAGATACTGTCAGACCTGCTGAGTTTTTCCAGCATTTTCTGTTTTTATTTCAGATTTCCAGCATCCTTAGTATTTTGCTTTTATCCTAGCAGTTGAACATATTGATGAGTAAAGACCAATAGATAGCAAGTTTCAGGTGATCACATTCTGTATTACTAGCTGGGCTAGTAGATTAACTATTCCCTCACAAGTCTCAAATCCAAGAACTTTAAGTTGTCAACAGATACCTTTTACAAATCTCTCTACTCAGGATGATGGAAAATATTTTGTTGTAACAGATGATTTATTATTGGTCAAATCCACTAAGAAACCAGCCATTCTTCTGCCTTTGGTACTTTTTATACAAAATTTTACATATAAATTACAACATGAAAACATGCTGTACAGCCCAACCAGTCTTCCTGTTTATCCTCCTTATGAGCAGTTGTCTTAATCCCTATGTGACTGTTCCCATATCCTTTATTCCAACCAACTATTGAATTCATTCTAAATATTGACATGGGCTGGAATTTCCGACCCCATTGGCATCTGACACCATGGCGGGTGGGAGGGGACAATATGGCGAGAAGGCCAAAAATCAGTTTCATGCCATCGTGAAACCACTTTGCAATCGTCCGCTCCACCCGTTAATGATGGGTTGCATTTCCTGCTGCTGCATGTTGGGAACCTAATTTCAATACTTTATAGCATCTCATTACAAGCCCTGCTCGCCGGGATCATTGCCCCACACTGGAGCATCCGGGCATATCAGCATGCACACTGCTGTACATAAGCGATGTGCACCTGGTGAGCTGTAGTCCACTCTAGACTTTGAGGTTTGTTTGTCTACCTTGCTTCAGGCAGCACTCACAGTCATGAGTGCCAGGCTTTACAGGCTGGGGCTCACGGGCAGGTCTCTACCAACCAGACTAGCTGTAAGGCAGGGGTAGCTTTTCAACGGCTGTAAGGTTAGGGCTTGCTGGGGGAAGGGGGAGAAGTGGCCTTAGGGAAGGGAAGAGGCTGCAGGGTGAGGGGTGTACTGGGGAAGGAGGATTATCCCAGGGTGTGTGGGGACACATGTTGATCTGCGCAAGTGGCCTCAAGATGGTGACGGCTGAGGAGGCAGTCTCCAGAGGAGATGAGGCCAGATGGGGATGTGAGGGTGTGTGTGAGAGAGTGAATGGTGATGCCCCTTGAGATGGCAATGAGTGAGATGCCTGTGAATCTATGATAGCCTTGTGAGTGTGTGGGCTTAGAGCAATGAGATGGTTGCCTTACCCCCATGGCATGGATGGGATCATTCAATCTCTTTCTGATGGCCAATCTCTTCTTTGTATGGTTGGCACTGACCGCCAATGCCACCGCCTCCCAATCCGCACGTGAGATTGCTGGAACACCTGTGGCTGGAGCTGGGGTGGAGGACATCATGGCGGGCCCCCAGTGATGGGTCACTGAACTTTTCTTGCCTTTCAGGGCCATGTCTTCACTGGAGCAGTCCTGGGCTGTAAGCATTGAGAATGGTGCGCATGGCTGCAGTTTAGATATGGCACCTGGAGTGAGGAAGTGGTGAGGTAACACCATGGTGAACGATTCAGAGGTCGCCCACCAGCGAGACGGCGTGTTTCCTGTGGCTGCATAATTAATGAGGCGGGAAGCAGATGATACAGTTTGAAAATCCACCATTGTGGCCGGTGGGTAAAATGTCTTTTTTCACGTCTGCCTCCGCACTTTGTGCAAATCTGGGGCAATTCCACTCCATGGTCTCTCCTTCAGTAACTCACTCCTCACTAGTCTCAGAACCCTCTGTGTTCCTCTTGCTCTCTGTCATAAATCTTTTATATTTAATCTTATTTATGTCCTTTTATTCTAAATCCTCAATTACTGGAAACAGTCCATTTCTCGACACTCTGTCCCATCCCTTCAAAATTATTACCACCTCTTGCTCTCTGTCATAAATCTTTTATATTTAATCTTATTTATGTCCTTTTATTCTAAATCCTCAATTACTGGAAACAGTCCATTTCTCGACACTCTGTCCCATCCCTTCAAAATTATTACCACCTTCATTAAATCACCTCATTTTCCACTCTTCTAACAAAGACATTACATTTAAAATACTGCCTAGTGGAACATGAGATTATTTAATACAAATGCACTCCAAGGAAAAGCTACTGCCCTAATGGAATCATACTTGAGTTGAAGATGCCTGGTCTGAGGAACTAGTTTCTCGTTCACTCTTTACTTCAACATGTCCCATTTACTGGCGTTGATGCATCCCTCCAGCAGCAGACATCATCATCCCTCCACACAAGAGAGATGTAAGTCACAACTTGGGAATCTCAATCCAGGATCCTCACTGTTAGTCATGCGAAACTCATGGATACCATACTGACAGCGAGATTGGCACGATATTTCAATGATACCAACCTGCTAGCTGGTTTCACAGCGAATTAGGCAACTAATAACCCTCTCAATCTCATGAAAAATAAGCAATCATTATGTGGCCACACAGGAGGAAGTCTGATTATTCCATGCAGAGCACTCAATAAGACATCGTACATAGGCAGTGAATAACACCATGTGGAGTCAATGTAGATATTTACAAGATTAGATTCAAGATGTGGCGCATCATAGAATAATTTTCCCAACTGATGGCTACATAGATAACTGAGCAGATTCTATTGTGCAATAGTTAGAACTGTATTCATCCAAATAGCCACACAACCCTGAGTGTTTAGAGGGAGATTTTTTTATACCCTTTCCTACTGAGTCAACGTTCCTTTGCTTTAAGCTTTATACTAGAAACCAAAAAAATCAAAGTAGGCACTTTTTATAAGACTGCCTTTTCAGTGCAATCATAGAGAATGAAGTCCGCTCCACTAACGAAAGGCATTGGAACAGTAGAGGGCTGTGAACAGCATTCCTGATTTGTGATGCCATTGTAGAGCATGCTCGTGAATGTGGGATTCACTGCCAAGCATCTGCTTCCAGGCTGCCACCCTATTCTAACAGCAAGAGTGGAGACAACCAGTAAATGTGCAGGTGAGAGCTCTTGTTTGTTGACTTTATTTGGTATTCAGATAGATACTTCCTATTTTAAGCAACCAGTCTCTACTCCAGCAGAGCATGCTACATTCACACTTGACACATTTTAAAACAGCTAGTAGTTATCCGTTACCAGGGACAAATTTTATGCCTGTTCCTTGTTTTGACTAATGGTGGAGTCTCTGAAGTTGACATAATTAGAAAGTAACTTTATTTTGAGCACTGATAAAGCTTTCAAATTAATTCAATGTGCCAGGTGATGATGACATAAAAGAAATGAACATTCCCTCACCACCTGAATAGAAATTGTGTTCAATTGGCATGTTATAATCTGTGTGAGCTGCCCTTCAGCTGCTCCTGGATGTCTAGACAGTAGCTGTCTAGAAATGTACAGCTGAGTGTGATTGTAATCATGGCAGTGACTGAATGAGCTCGTGAGATGCTACTAGTCGGCTGTTCTGGGTCCAATTGCACAGGTTTAGTTTTCAGGCTCCCTTTCACAGTTAAAGGGAACTTGCACAATTTCTCCTGTGCATAAAAAATGGAGCTTATAAATAGATCTTATCTGCCACAGATTATCCACACCATTCTAACTGCCATCACTCTTCCTTTGCAGCTCCTATTGACAAATCTCTTTATACCTGGGATTGGGGGGAAAGGAGAAGAATAGCCACAAATGTGTATCAGCCAACAATCTGTGCTCGAACTGGACAAAAATAGTCTTCGTACATTTCAAAACATGTTTAGCGGGTTAACAAGAACATTTTGAATTGTGAAAATGTCTGATTTTCTGACAAAGAGCTCTGAATTCAAATTATCATACTGGGGACTATGTGATAATTAAGCGACCTTACATCATTACATGTCACAAGAAAGTACCTTTTACAACCAGAGAATGTCACAAAACACTTTACAACCAATGAAGTACTTTTGAAATGTAGACACTGTTGTAATGCAGAAAATACAGTAACTAATTTTACACATAGCAAGGTCCCACAAACAATAATTGTGGTAATGACCAGTTAACTTGTTCTTTGTTACGATAGTGCAGCACTGATTTTTTTGCTCATACCTGGAGTAAGGACGTGAACCTATAACCTCCGACTCAGAAACAACAGTGCCACCAACTGAGCCACAGTTGACACATTATAAATCCCGTAACCTCTGTTGCATATTTAAATATCAATACATGTCCAGACAGTAACAACTTGGAAACAAAAACAGAATTACCTGGAAAAACTCAGCAGGTCTGGCAGCATCGGCGGAGAAGAAAAGATTTGACATTTCGAGTCCTCATGACCCTTCGACAGAACTGCATCCGCAGTTTTTTGTTTTTATCTCTGTAACAACTTGGAGTTTGGATGCAAAACCATTCTCTACAATTGCACTTTATGATGTCCCAATTGCAGCCAATTTGCGCAGAACAAGGAACAAACAATGATGAGATAAATGACCACATAAGCTGTGTTAGTGATGTTAGAAGAGAGATAAGTGATGGCCAGAAGGCTGGGAGAATTCCCTGCTATTCTATGAATTGTGCACATATTTTTAGCCAAATGCGAGAACTGTGATAGAAACTGAAATCATAGAATCAATGGTTACAGCACAGAAGGAGGCCAATCCTCTGTAAAAGCAATTCACCAAGTGTCACTTCCCTGCCTTTTCGCCTGTTGCTCTGCAAATTTTTCCTCTTCAGATCCAATTCCCTTTTCAAAGCCCTGATTGAACCTGCCTCCACCACACTCTCAGGCAGTACATCCCAGATTCTAACCACTCGCTGCGTAAAAAGTTTTCCCTCCTGTCACCATTGCTTTTTTTATCCAATTAACTTATAAATCTGTGTCCTCTGGTTCTCGATCTTTCCACCAATGGGAACAGTTTCTCTCTATCTACTCTGTCCAGACCCCTCATGATGTTGAATACTTCTATCGTATCTCTTCTCAACCTTTTCTTCTCCAAGGAGAACAGCCCCAGCTTCTCCAATTTGTCCACTTAACTGAAGTTCCACATTCCTGGAACCATTCTTGTGAATCTTTTCTGCACAGTCTCTAATACATTCACATCCTTCCTAAAGTGTAGTGCCAAGAATTGGACACAATATTCCAGTTGAGGTTGAATCAGTGTTTTACACAGGTTTATCATAACTTCCTTCCTTTTGTATTCTATGCCCCTATTTATAAAGCCCAGCATCCCTTATGTTTTTTCAACCACTCTCTCAACCTTCCATGACATCTTCAATGATTTGTGCACATATACCCCTAGGTCCCCCTGCTCCTGCAATCCCCTTAGTGTTGTACCTTATATTGTCTCTTCCACTTTTTCTACCAAAGTGAGAGATATTGTTCAGACTGGAGGGTACAATTCGCAGTGGTGTCCCCAACAGTCAGTTTTGGATCCATTGCTCTGCAATTTTTATAAATGACCTGGACTTGGGTGTTGGGACCAGCGTTGTAAAATTTGAAGAAGATATGACATTTGGCAAAGTAATGAGTCATGGTGAGGATAGTTATCGGCTTCAGGATGACATAGATAAGATGGTGAAATGGGCAGAAGTTGGCAGGTGGAATCCAATGTGGAGAAGTGCGAAGTAATGCATTTTAGGATGATAATATGGAAAGAGTATAAACGGCACGATTTTGAAAAGCATAGATAAGCATAGAGACCTTGGTGTCATTATAGACAAATCCTTAAATGTGGTAGGGCAAGTTGATAAGGTGGTTAAAAGCATGTGGCAACTTAGGTTTATAAATTGAGGAATAAAGTACAAAAGGAAAATCACCCTAGAACTTTAAACCTCACTTGTTCGGCCTCAGCTGGTGTATTCTCTGCAGCACACCTCAGGAAAGATGTAAAGACCTTAGAAAGGTCTTCAGACAAGGTTTATCAAGCTGTTATCAAGGATGAGAGATTGTAGTGATGAGGAGAGGTTGGAAAAGTTAGGACTGTTCACTTTGGAACAAAGAAGGTTAAGAGTTGACCGAATGGAGGTTTTCAAGATTATGGTTTTGATACAGTAGAGAATAGAGAAAGAATATTCTCCCCGTTAAGTGGGTCAATAACTAGAGGTCATGAATTCAAAGTCATTAGCAAAAGAAGGATGTGATTGCACTGGAGGGGGTGCAGAGGAGATTCACCAGGATGTTGCCTGGGATGAAACATTTAAGTTTTGAAGAGAGGTTGGATAGACTTGGGTTGTTTTCGTTGGAGCAGGGAAGACTGAAGGGTGACCTGATCGAGGTGTACAAGATTATGAGGGGCATGGACAGGGTGGAAAGGGAGCAGCTGTTCCCCTTTGTTGAAGGGTCAGTCACGAGGGGATATAAGTTCAAGGTGAGGAGCAGGAGGTTTAGGGGAGATGTGAGGAAAAACTTTTTTACCCAGAGGGTGGTGACAGTCTGGAATGCACTGCCTGGGAGGGTGGTGGAGGCAGGTTGCCTCACATCCTTTAAAAAATACTTGGATGAGCACTTGGCACATCATAACATTCAAGGCTATGGGCCAAGTGCTGGTAAATGGAATTAGGTAGGTAGGTCAGGTGTTTCTCACATGTCGGTGCAGACTCGATGAGCCGAAGGGCCTCTTCTGCACTGTGATTCTGAGGGGAGATGCGGAGAATTTTTTTCACTCAGAGATTTGTTGGGATCTGGTAAACTCCAACTTAGGCTGATTCCAAAGATAATTTGAAAAAGGAGTTGGACAGGTACTTCAAGATATGGAACTTACAGGGTTATGGACAAAAGGAGGGGATATGAGACGAAGCGTAATTGTTCTTTCAAAGAGTCAGCACAGTTATAAAGGGCAGCCTGGTTTCTGTCTGTTCGGAAGGTTTCTATGATTCTATTCTATGGGCCAGAACTTACGCAGAGTGGCAAACTAGATTGCCATTCCACTCCTACTTTCCTACCTCAAAATCCAAGCGATCCTTTTTTGCTTGACCTCTGACTTAGGCTGGGCAAGAACTGTGTAATGCAGCACACTCCTGAGGCCTTCAGTTGTGGGCTGCACAGTCGGAGGTCAGGAGGCAGAACCCCCTATTTTACACATTAACCATATAAATACTGTGGCTACAAAAGCAGGTCAGAGGCTAGGAATGCTGCAGTGAGTAACTCATCTCCTGACTCCCCAAAACCTGTCCACCATCTACAAGGCACAAATCAGGAGTGTGATGGAATACGCTCCACTTGCCTGGATAGTGTAGCTCCAACAACGTTCAAGAAGCTTGACATCATCCAGGATAAAGCAGCCCACTTGATTGGCACCACATCCACAAACATTTACTCCCTCCACCACCAACGCACAGTAGCTGCACTGTGTACCATCTAAAGTTGCACTGCAGGAACTCACCAAGGCTCCTTCGGCAGCACCTTCCAAACCCACAACCACTACCATCTAGAAGGACAAGGGCAGCAGACACGTGGGAACACCACCACCTGGAGGTTCCCCTCCAAGCCTGACTTGGAAATATATCTCTGTTCTTTCACTGTCACTGGGTCAAAATCCTGGAACTCCCTTCCTAACAGCACTGTGGGTGTACCTACACCACATGGACTGCAGCGGCTCAAGAAGGCAGCTCACCACCACCTTCTCAAGGGCAATTAGGATGGGCAATAAATACTGACCCAGCCAACGAAGCCCACATCCCATGAATGAATTTTTAAAAAGGATGCTGTAAAGCAGAAAAGTTTAAAGGTCCTGCCACTTACAAGCCAGAAAGAAAGTAGATTTGCAAGTTAAATGGGTAGGATTGGCAGGGGGTGTTGTATGTCAAGTATTCAGGGGATGTTGTCATGTGGTCAGTGGGGGATGGGGGCCAGTTGGAGGTAGGGTCAGGTGGTTAGTGGGGGCATCAGGTGGACAGTGGTGGGGGGGGTCGATTGGGGGGGTGGTGAGGTCAGGGAGTCGGGGAGGTCAGTGGTGATGGTGTGGGGGTCGGTTGATCAGTGGAAGGGTGAGAGTCAAATAGTCAGTGGCAGAGTCAGTCAGGAGGGAGGTCAAGCGGTTAGTGGTCAGGGTGGGGGTTGGGTAGTCAATTGGCAGGGTGGGGGTTGGATTGTCAGTGGGTGGAGTCAATCAGGCAGAGCCAGTTGGGAAGAGGTCGGGTAGTCAGTGGAGGGTGTCGGTGTCAGGTGGTCAATGGTGGGTGTCAGTCAGGAGAGGGCGCAATTGGGGGTGTGCAGTCGGGGGGTTGAGGGGAGGGGGGGGGGGGTCCGCTCAGGCAGGGTGCAATCGATGGAGGGGGTGCAGTCGGCAGGGGGATGCAGTTGGCCAGGGGGGGAAGTCAGCCGGGGGGTGCAGTTGGCGGTGGGGTGCAGTCGGCGGTGGGGGGCGGTTGCAGTCAGCGGGGGTTGCAGTCGGTGGGAGGGTACAGTCGGCTGGGGGGGGCAGTCGGCTGGGGGGTGCAATCGGCGGGAGGGTACAGTTGGCAGTAGGGGTGCAGTCGGCTGGGAGGGGCGCAGTTGGCAGTGGGTGCAGTCAGCGGGGGGCTGCAGTCCCACATGGGCCAGGTCAGGTGGAAGGTGCATTTACATGCGGGTTGGTGGGGGTGCAGTGGGTGGGGGTCCCATGCAGGTCAGGGGGTTAGGGTCGGACCATGGTGAGGTGACGGTGGCGGTTGGGGGGGTGGTGGGAGGCTAGTGGGATTGTGCATTCAGTGGTGAGTGCAGTCGGTGAGGGCCTTGTGCGGGTCAGCGAGTGGGGGTAGGTTCATCTGATTGGGGTGGCTCACGGTGGTTGTTGGGGGCAGTGGGAAACTGGTGGGGGGGGTGGAGGGTAGTTCCTGGTCCTGTGGGGGTCCAGGTGGTCCAGAGGTGTACCATGGGAGGGTCAGGTGGTGTGTAGCGGGGGATAGTCAGGGGTCCTGTAGGGGGGCTGGGTGGGGGCGTGGATGTTGATGTCAGGAGTCCTGTGCAGGGCCGGGGGAGGGTCAGTACCATAGTTACCCAGAAGCTAGAAGTGGTTTTAATTCTTCTAACAACTTCTGGGTAACTATTACTGTTTGACAGTCAGAACCATCTGAAGTTAGCAATTTAAATCTTATTTTCATATGGATTTCAATGCAGAGCAATTGCCCAGAGAAAGTTTGTACTTCTCGGGCAATTGCTGTGCAATCCTTACCTGGAACTTCTAGGGGTTGGGAGGGGTTTCCCAATGCATCTTTGGGGCACCCCCAGATACATTGCCCTGGAGCTCAGAAGTTACAGACCTATATCTAATCTTGGAAAGAGTCGCACTCAAACCCCATTCTACTATCACCCCACATTCACATATATGTACTTTTGAGCAATGGTCACTAGACAGAAATCTGGAATAGGAACATTGGCTATTTTTCCTGTTCCCAATCTAACAGAAATCCTAACTGTAGCACAGTAACTCTTCCTCCAGTTGAGACCAGGTCATTCAGTGCAAACTTAGAATTAAAGCCAGAGCCTTTCTCTGTATGTGGTGGGCAGTGATTCCACTCACAAGTTTGTAGTATCAGAGATGGAATCTTACAGCACAAAAAGAGGCCATTCAGCCGATTCTTTGAAAGAACTATTCTATCAGTCCCACTCTCCTGCTCTTTCCCTACCCCATTGCATTTTTGTTTCCTTTTCAAGCATGCTTCCCTTTTGAAAGTTAGTATTGAATCTGCTCCCACCAGCTTTCCAACCAATGCATTCCAGATCACAACTCATTGTATAAATAAATGCTCCTCATTCTTCCCCTCTGGCTCTTCTGCCAATTTTCTTAAAATCTGTGCCCACTTGGTACCAACCTTCCTGTTTAGGGTCTAGATATTCCCTCTGGATTTGCTCTATCAAAATCCAACATAACTTTGAGCATCTCTATTAAATCTTGTGGAACCCCTTTCCTCTTTAGGGTTCTCTGCCAGCAACAAGAACCCCTAATTCAGATACAGCATAATTCAGATGCAGAGCAAAACTCACTCTACCTTTCTCCAATATTGTCTCAAAACCCACCTCAGGAGGAAAACTTTCATTTCCAGCATCCATGAGGTCTCGCAGAATAAGGTTTTTTACTGCCATTCTATGGCATGGGCTCATAATCATTGTGTACCATGTTTGCCTTAAACATGTTTCACAATGGAGCCTTTACAATCGACAGAAAGATGACAATTTAATTCCTTTTCCATGGACTAGACTGCAACCCAGCGACTAGCAGTTAAAAGAAAGTCTAGAACAACAACAACAACCTGCATTTATTTTCATCCTTCAATGTTGTGAAACATTCCAAGGCACTTCACAGAATTATAATCAGATCAAATTTGACACTGAGACACTGAAGGAGATATTAGGATAGGTGACCAGAAATATCAAAAAGGTAAGTTTTAAGGAGGATCTTAAAGGAAGGAAGTGAGCAGTAGAGTTGTGGAGAATTTTGGGGGGGTTGCGGGGGAATGAGCTTAGGGTCTAGGCAGCTGAAGATATGGCCATCAATTAAAATCAGGAATGCTCAAGAGGCCAGAATGAGGGGCGCAGATTTCGCAGAGGTTTGTGGGGCTGGAGGAGATTACGGAGGCAGTGAAGGGTGAAGCCGTGGAGGGGTTTGAAAACAAGAATGAGAATTTTAAAATTGAGGTATTGCCAGACAGGGAGCCAATGTAGGTCAGCAAGTACAGAGCTGGTGGGTAAATGGAACTTAGGGCAAAAAACTTGTTGTGGCATCACCTTCTGGCTGGAGAGCCAGTGAGAGACCCGTGGTGCCTCTTTTCTGGAAGGCCCACTAGGCCACATGCCAATCAGGCAGTGGCGGACCTTCCCCTGGAATCAAGACCCCAGGGATGGAATTCCCGCCTGGTGAAAGCTGCCGGCCAATCAGAGGCCAGCAGCTCTTGTGCTAAGCAGCATCACTAAGGAGGCCGTGGCTGCTGTTGGAAGGACAGCCCCAGCCCCCCAACCCCCATCCCGGAGTCCCAGGAACGTGGAGGACCCAGGTTACAGGTAAGTAGTGTGTGGTGGGGGTCATGGGGAGAGGGGGCCAGGGAGGTGGGAAGCAAAGAGTGGGTGATGGATTTCAGCAGCTCCCACCCACCACTCCCTCTGTGATGTCCATTCTCTTGATTAGGCACAGATTGCCTTTAATTGAGGGACTATCCCACCCATGCACCAACGCAACCCCCTCTCCACCAGCCCAAGGTGACAAGTGGCCCACGTAGGTTCACCTATTAGGTACGCCACATGGCAGCAGGCCCACTTGCAGGTGGGTTAATCCCAGAGGTATGAGGCCCTTAAGGCACTTAAGGGGTCATTAATTGGCCACTTTAGGGCCTCATTTGGTGGCGGTTTGGGAAGGTCGACCATGGGTCTTCCCACCCAGAACTTAACTCTGGTGGAGACGGGAAGGTGGCGGGGTTCAGGCATGTCACCACCCCACCAAAGTAAGTGCCCTTCCAGCCTCCAAGCTCACCACCAGCAAGAGCAGAAGATTCCGCTTATGATGTGAGTTCGATTGTGGGCTGCAGAGATTTGGATGAGCTCAGGTTTGTGGAGTGTGGAAAATGGGAGCTGGCCCAAGATAACTTTGGAATAGTCCAGTCTAGAGGTAACTAAGGCATGGATGAGGGTTTCAGCAGTAGAAGAGCTGAGGTTGGGAGTGGACATTCAATGATAGTCCATAATACCAAAGTGGAAGTTGACAGCCTTTGTGATGCAGAGGATATGTAGTTGGAAGCTCATCTCAGGATCAAATAAGACACAAATTGGATTGCAAACTATCTGGTTCAGCCTCATTTTGTGGCCAGGGAGAGGGATAGAGTCACTGGCTGGGGTACAGATATGTGGCACGGACTAAAGAGGCTTCAATCTTCCCTTTTGCTTGGATGTCACTGCAAGAATTCCTCAGGATAGTGTGCTAGGCTCAACCATCTTCAGCTGCCTCATCAATGACCTTCCTTCCAATATAAGGTCAGAAATGGGGATGTTCACTGATGATTGCACAATGTTCAACACAATTCGCGACTGCTCAGATACTGAAACAGTTCATATCTAAATGTAGCAAGACCTGGACAATATGCAGGCTTGGGCTGCCGAGTGACAAGTAATATTCGCACCACACAAGTGTCAGGCAATGACCATCTCCGACAAGAGAGAATCTAACCATCACCCCTTGATGTTCAATGGTATTACTATCACTGAATCCCCCACTATCAATATCCTGGGGTTTATCATTGACCAGAAACTGAACTGGACTAGCTATGTAAATACTATGGCTACAAGAGCAGGTCAGAGGCTAGGAATCCTGTGGCGAATAACTCACCTTCTGACTCCCCAAAGCCTGTCCACTATCTACAAGGCACAAGTTAGGAGTGTGATGGAATACTCCCCACTTGCCTGGATGAGTGTAGCTCCCACAACACTAAAGAAGGTTGACACCATCCAGGACAAAGCAGCCCACTTGATTGGCACCCCATCCACAAACATTCACTCCCTCCACCACCGACGCACAGTAGCAGCAGTGTGTACCTGCTACAAGCTGCACTGGTCCTTAAACAGCACCTTCCAAAACCACGACCGCTACCATCTAGAAGGACAAGGGCAATAGATAGATGGGAACACCACCACCTGGAAGTTGCCCTCCAAGTCTCTCACCATCCTGACTTGGAAATATATTGTCGTTCCTTCACTATCGCTGGGTCAAAATCCTGGAGCTCCCTTCCCAGCAGCACTGTGGGTGTACCTACACCACATGGACTGCAGTGGTTCAAGAAGACAGTTCACCACCACCTTCTCAAGGGCAACTAGGGATGGGCAATAAATGCTGACCCAGCCAACGAAGCCCACATTCCGTGTGTGAATTAAAAAAAAAGACAAGCAGCCTGACAAATCAGAGACAGTGGAGGGTTGAGAGAGGTGATCACTTCCCATTAAATCCAATTGAACTCTGAAACATTTTATATATTAATCCATTGGATATGCTCATCAAACACTTATTAGTTCTTAGTTAAGTTTATGTGAGTATTATGTGAGTTGACATATGAATTGTTTTAATAGGGCAACAAGACAGCACACATCAACATAGAAATGTCAATACAGAAGGAGACCATTCTTCCCATTGTGCTTGTACTGGTGCCAGCTTCCCCACTCAAGGTGTCTGCCCTAATGCCACTTCCTCGCTACACCCCTGTACCCCTTCATATTTTTTATTTCAAACGTTATTTTCTTCTAAATGTCATGATTAATTCAGCCTCAATAACTGTCTATGCTTAATTATTCCATACAAAAGTAACCTTTTATGTAAAAAGGTTCTTCTAACCTCCCCATTATGCTTCTAGTGCTAATCCTGAGTTTTTGCCCCCTTGTTGCCAACTCACCGATCACCTATTAATTACTGTTAACTTTCAAACTTGTGAGGATGCAGAACCACATCAATGATTTTCACTACCTGGAATGTTCCTGACCCTGCCTTGCCTTCAAGGTGAATCACAAAAGATGGTTTTGGCACCTCATTGTATAGAGGGGAGAAAGGGAGAAAGGAATAGCCAGTAGGCAATTGACTCAAAGTCATCCTCATGCATATATCCCAGTAACTGCTTCAAGAGCGGCATTGTTCCCAGTCAGGGTGCTCTCTTGGCTGATAATGAAACCTGGTTTGGGAGACCTAAAAAGGGGTCAAAGTCAGGACGGGGTGAATAATTAAGCAACTGACCCAGTACATCCACCTCTAGGATCAGTGGCCTTTACTGAGAGCAAGTTTAAATTGAGGTTCAAGGATAGTACCTGCTATGGGTACCCGCATGGGCCCCAGCTATGCCTGTCTCTTTATGGGGTATGTGGAACATTCCTTGTTGCAGTCCTACTCCGGCCCCCTTCCACAACTCTTTCTCCGGTACATCGATGATTACTTCGGTGCCGCTTCATGCTCTCGTCGGGACTTGGAAAAATTTATTAATTTTGCTTCCAATCTCCACCCCTCCGTCATTTTCACGTGGTCCATCTCTGACACTTCCCTTCCCTTCCTTGACCTCTCTGTCTCAATCTCTGGTGATAGACTGTCCACCAATATCCATTACAAACCCACCGACTCCCACAGCTATCTCGACTACAGCTCCTCACACCCCGCTTCCTGTAAGGACTCCATCCCATTCTCTCAGTTCCTTCGCCTCCGTCGCATCTGTTCCGATGATGCTACCTTCAAAAACAGTTCCTCTGACATGTCCTCCTTCTTCCTTAAACGAGGTTTTCCACCCACGGTCGTTGACAGGGCCCTCCACCGTGTCCGGCCCATCTCCCGCGCATCCGCCCTCACGCCTTCTCCTCCCTCCCAGAAACATGATAGGGTCCCCCTTGTCCTCACTTATCACCCCACCAGCCTCCGCATTCAAAGGATCATCCTCCGCCATTTCCGCTAACTCCAGCATGATGCCACCACCAAACACATCTTCCCTTCACACCCCCCTATTGGCATTCTGTAGGGATCGCTCCCTCCGGGACACCCTGGTCCACTCCTCCATCACCCCCTACTCCTCAACCCCCTCCTATGGCACCACCCCATGCCCACGCAAAAGATGCAACACCTGCCCCTTCACTTCCTCTCTCCTCACCGTCCAAGGACCCAAACACTCCTTTCAAGTGAAGCAGCATTTCACTTGCATTTCCCCCAACTTAGTCTACTGCATTCGTTGCTCCCAATGTGGTCTCCTCTACATTGGAGAGACCAAACGTAAGCTGGGTGACCGCTTTGCAGAACACCTGCGGTCTGTCCGCAAGAATGACCCAAACCTCCCTGTCGCTTGCCATTTTAACACCCCACCCTGCTCTCTTGCCCACATGTCTGTCCTTGGCTTGCTACATTGTTCCAGTGAAGCCCAACGCAAACTGGAGGAACAACACCTCATCTTCCGACTAGGCACTTTACAGCCATCCGGACTGAATATTGAATTCAACAACTTTAGGTTGTGAGCTCCCTCCCCCATCCCCACCCCCTTTCTGTTTCCCCCTTCCTTTTTTTTTCCAATAAATTATATAGATTTTCCTTTTCCCACCTATTTCCATTATATATAAAAAAAAAATTATTTTTTTTTTACATCTTTTATGCTCTCCCCACCCCCACTAGAGCTATACCTTGAGTGCTCTAACATCCATTCTTAATTAGCACATTCGTTTAGATAATATCACCAACTTTAACTTTAACACCTGTGTTCTTTTGTACTATTGTTGTTGACATCTTTTGATGATCTGCTTCTATCACTGCTTGTTTGTCCCTACAACCACACCCCCACTCCACCTCTCTCTCTCCCCCCCCAACACACACACCTTAAACCAGCTTATATTTCAACTCTTTCTTGGACTCGAACTCAAGTTCTGTCCAAGGGTCATGAGGACTCGAAACGTCAACTCTTTTCTTCTCCGCCAATGCTGCCAGACCTGCTGAGTTTTTCCAGGTAATTCTGTTTTTGTTTTTGTTTTGGATTTCCAGCATCCGCAGTTTTTTTGCTTTTACTCAAGGATAGTCGTTGGCTGCTTGAAATTACATCAACCTTTTGGACCATATGTCTTTCTTCAGGATAGCTTCAAAACTGCTTTTTCAGTTTATTATACCTTATTTCATGCTCAGACCAGCCAGACTGAGAAGATGACAGTACTTTCACTTCAGTTACTGGATTTCCTTTGGATAGGTTTCATTGTTTATCTTAATGTGGCTGTAATATCTGACAGGGTGGGCATAGAGGATGCAGCATATTCAGTTGTTGGAAATCTTTATGTAGATCCGGTTGCTACTATAACCAGCAGGAAATTCCTATGTGACAATTTCTAGCATAAATGGAGCCAAGTAGGTTTTGGTCTTTGTGAACGTTTAAAGCCTCTTCCTTCCTGCTCTTCCTCACCCCCTCTTGACAATTCAGGCCCTGTTTTCTATAATAAACAAGTTGTTTTATTGCAGAGACTGCAAAGCATTTTAAAGTGAAAAATTGTAATTGATGGTTAGGGTGTTACATCTGTAATTGACTCCAGTGAACACTCACACATCTAATCCTGCCCTGTGCAAGCCTCAAAGGCATCCAGGCCTGCAACTACAGGGATGTACAGACCAAAGGCCATTAGCAGATGGAGTTTCAAGCAAATATTATATCTTGTGAGAAACAGTTCCCTTCTTATTCCTTTGTGGTTTGTCCTTGGTCATGTTTTCAAATGCTTATAAAAATAATAATGTTCGGCAATTTCTTTCATGTCTTTGTGTGGCTATGCAGCCCTCTTTGAAGGATTTTAGTTTCAGTTTTAAACCTGCATTGATTCCCCTGAAAGCTTCCTTAAGTTCTTAATTTGTGGCTTTGACTGAAAACTGTTCTTCCAATACTTTAATTCTTCCTAAGTATGCCAGAAAAAGCTTGCTGCTGCAACATCCCTGTGTGAATCACTATTCCTGTGTCATTACTGTTCCTGTGTACAGCATGGTCCCTGTGTACATCACTGTCTGTCTAAGAACATAAGGAATAGGAACAGAAGTAGACCATATAGACCCTCGAGCCTGCTCTGCCATTCAGTACGATCATGGCTGATCATCTACCTCAAGTGCACTTTCCTGCTCAGTCCCCAAATCCCTTGATTTCTTGAGAGATCAAAAATCTATCAGTCTTGGTCTTGAGTTTACCCAACAATGGAAAATGCACAACTTTTTGGGGCAGAAAATTTCAAATATTTACAATACTCTTACTGAAGAAATTTCTCCATATCTCAATCCTAAATGATCAAATCCTTATCCTGAATCAGTGTCCCGTGTTATAAATTCTCCAGCCAGGGAAAACAACTTCTCAGTATCTACAGTGTCTCTTACAACTGCTCCCTGTGTACAGCACTATGTCTGCATAAGTCAGATGGAAGACTTAATGATTTACGTGCCTGGATGGGATTTAGTGAACTGTTGGATTTCATATATAAGCTGGTTAAAGGATGCTGGATCTGGGGATTTAAATTAACTTGTGAACTATCTGTTAAGCCAGGTAGGCGTGAGTCATGCTATAGTTAGCCTCAGACAGAGGCACAAACACTTGTAAAGAGTTGTGGTCAACATTTTAATCCGGGGAAGAGAGGCACATAATGGATATCAGAACAATTAGGAGGAGGGGACATGGCCCTTCATGGTCCCCACCCACCTTTTTTCCCAGTGGTTGATCCCATGGCCTTGATGACCCTGAACTAGTGAGGGAAAACCACATGGTGTCCCTGTTCCTGATTGCTGTACAGTCATTGTGGTTAAAAGAGGCCATAAGAGGCCTTTTCCACTGAGGTTCCATATTGTTATCCATGCAACAACAGTCAAAGTCAATCCAGAGGGGAGCTGTTATGATATCAGCAACTTTGAACAATCAGTTTTGACATGATGTGCTTAGCGAGAAATGCTCTAAATCAACTGTGTAACAGCGAATGACACAATGGCTGAAGTCTTAGCAGCCCATTGGAGGCAAGCTGGGAGGTGGGAGGGGTGGTAAAATGGCAGCCGAAGGCGCTCAGAGGGAAGCCCGACATGTTCCTGCCACCATTTGTTTTCACCAAAGGCGAGTATGGCAATAGCTCAGCAGTCCACCAACTGGAGACAGGCAGCTAATTAATTAATTGGCCTATGGTGGCCACTTTACTGGTTTTGAATGACCCCCATCCCGCAACCCCCACCATGTGGTGAGTCCACCATCTTCATTGTGCAGCCTTCTAACAGATTCCAGGGGAACAGGAGGGTGCCTTCCTTTCCCAAGGCTCCATGGCCCGCAGAGGGATCCACAGTGGCAAAGGGCATCCTCACGGCCCTGACATGACTGCTGGAGGGTTCACCTTTCCAATCACCTGGGCCCTGACACATACATTTTTTTTTATGAACATATGAACTAGGAGCAGGAGTAGGCCTCTTGGCCCTTCAAGCCTACACTGCCACTGCGTTGCCATGGCTGATCTGACTGTAACCTCCTGCCTATCCCCGATAAGCTTTCACCTCCTTGTTAATCAAGAATCTATCAAGCTCTGCCTTAAAAATATTCAAAGACCCTGCTTTCACTGCCTTTTGAGGAAGAGTTCCAAAGATTCATAACCCTCTGAGAGAAAAAAATTGTCCTCATCTGTCTTAAATGAGTGACCCCTTATTTTTAAACCGTGACCCCTAGTTCTAGATTTTCCTACAAGAGGAAACATCCTCTCCACAGGAAAGGACAGAGTGTACAGACATAAAAGCAGCAAATAGGGTCAAAGGGGGGGAAAAATGGTAAAAAGGCAAAATTAATGGCTCTTCGCTTAAGTGCACGTAGTATTTGGAACAAAATAAATGAATTAGTGGCACGAATTGAGGTTAATGGGTATGATCTTATAGTCTTTACAAAGACATGGTTACAAAGAGGTCAAAGCTGGGAACTAAATATTCAGGGATATGTGACTTTTCGAAAGGGCAGACCAGAAGGAAAGGGTGGTGGGGAAGCTTTGTTATTATGAGATGGAATAAGTACAATAGCAAGAAATGATCTTGGGTCGGAAGATGTGGAATCCATATGGGTGGAGGTAAGAAATAACAAGGGCAAGAAGTCACTGGTGGGAGTAGTCTATAGGCCACCTAACAGTAGCTATGCCGTCAGACAGAGAATAAATCAGGAAATAACGAGGGCACGTATCAAAGGCAGTATATTAATCATGGGTGACTTTAATCTCCATGTAGATTGGGAAAATCAAATTGCAGAGGTAGCCACAGGCAAGAATTCATAGAGTGTATTCAGGACAGTTTCCTAGAACAATATGTTGTAAATTCAACCAGGGATCAGGCTATTTTGGATCTGGTAATGTGAAATGAAGCAGGTTTAATAAATGATCTCAGAATAAAAGACCCCTAGGAAGCAGTGACCATAACATGGTGGAATTTAGCATTCAGCTTGAGTGTGAGAAACTTAGTTCGGAAACAACTGTGCTAAACTTAATTAAGGATGATTACAATGGAATGAGGGCAGTGTTGGCTGGAGAGGACTGGGAAAGGAGTTTAACAGGAAAGATGGTTGACGAACAATGGCAGATGTTTGAGAAAATAGATCATGACTCACAACAAAGATATATCCCAGTAAGGAAGAAGAATTGTAGGAAGGGGGTAAACCAACCATGGTTAACCAAGGAAGTTAAGAATAGTATCAAGTTGAAAGAAAAAACATACAATGTGGCAAAGATTAGTGGTAAGCCAGAGAATTGAGAAAGTTTTGAAAACTTTGATGGCCAAAGAAGATGACCGAAAAAATAATAAAGAGGGAGAACATAAACTTTGAGGGTAAACCAGCAAGTAGTATAAAAACTGACAGTAAGAACTTCTTTAAATATATAAAAAGGAAGAGAGAAGCCAACGTCAATATAGACCTCTTAGAGAATAAGGCTGGGGAAATAATAATGACGAACCAGAAAAAGACAGAGGAGTTGAATAAATACTCTGCTTCAGTCTTCACACTGTAAAACACTAATAGCATACCAAAAATACTAAATAATCATGGGAAAAAAAGTGGGGGAGGAAATAAGTACAATAACCATCACTAGAGAAAAAGTACTAGGGAAACTAATGGGGCTAAAGGCCGATAAGTCCCTTGGACCTGATGGGTTGCATCTTAGGATATTGAAGGAAATAGCTGCACAGATAGTGGATGCACTGGTAGTAATATTCCAAGAATCCTTAGATCCTGGAAAAGTCCCAGAGGATTGGAAAACTGCCAATATAATACCCTTATTCAAAAAAGGGATGGGAGACAAAAAAAAGTTAACTATAGGCTTAACACTATAGCTTAACACCAGTCATTGGGAAAATGTTGGAGTCTATTTTAAAGGATGTAATAGCAGAGCATTTGGAAATGCATAATATAATCAAGCAGAATCAGCATGGCTTCATGAAGGGGAAATCATGCCTGACAAATATATTAGAATTCTTTGAGGCGGTAACAAGCAGGATAGATAAAGGGGAACAAGTCGATGTAATATATTTGGATCTCCAAAAGGCTTTCGATAAGGTACCACATAAGGCTACTTAATAAGATAAGAGACCATGACGTTGGGGGTAGTATATTAGCATGGGTGGAGGACTGTCTAACTAATAGAAGACAGAGAGTTGAGTTACGGGGTGGGGGGCATTTTCAGAACGGCAACCTGTGGAGTGCCACAGGGATCAGTGCTGGGACAGCAATTATTTACAATATATATTATTGACTTGGATGAGGGAAATGAATGTACTATCGCCAAGTTTGCAGGTGACACAGAAATAGGTGGGAAGGTAAGTGGTGAGGATGACACATAGTCTACAGAGGGATATAGACAGATTAAGTGAGTGGGCAAAAACATGGCAGATGGCATACAATGTGGGAAATTGTGAGGTTATGCATTTTGGCAGGGAGAATAGGGGGGCTGAATATTATTTAAATTGAGAAAGACCGCAGAAAGCTGCAGCACAGAGGGATTTGGGAGTCATCGTGCATGAATCCCAAAAAGCTAACATACAAATTTAACAGGTAATAGGGAAGACAAATGGAATGTTGGCCTTTATTTAAAAGGGAATGGAGTATAAAAATGGGGAAGCCTTGCTAAAACTATACAAGGTACTAGTTAGACCACACCTAGAATATTGTGAACAGTTTTGGTCCCCTTATCTAAGGAAAAATATATTGGCATATCAGGCAGTCCAGAGAAGGCTCACTAGATTGATCCCGGGGATGGAGGGATTTTCTTATGAAGGGAGGTTGAGTAGGTTGGGCTTGCACTGATTGGA